>NC_056738.1:420845649-420876216 GCF_019279795.1 Protopterus annectens | reverse complement strand
GCTGTCATACCTTTTTGGTCAGGGGCAGCACTCTGCTGGGATAGATATTAGCCCTTTTGGTTGGGGGGGGGGGGGAGAAGTTTGCGCTGAACCTGTCAGCTAGGATGTTGGCAATGTCTGTGGGTTCGGTGTATTTTTTGTCATTTTGGACTAATTCTGAGCATATATGGGAATTCCCACCCAGGTTCCTAACATAACTAAAGAAAGCCTTGTGATTATCCTTAGTGTCCTGTGCAATTTTTCTCTCGAAGCTGGCCTTAGACGATTTTATGAGTGCCTGTAGTTTTTTGCTAATACTGATCAGAGATGCCTTCCCTTTTTGGGATTTTGCTCTGTCATGTAGTAGCTTCCTCCTTCTATTGTATAGTTTGTGTATGGCTGGGGTCCACCAGACACGACATCTGCCTTTGGAGGATTGGGTCTTGGTTTTATTTGGGATTACATGATCCATGCATTCCTGAAGGTGTTCATAGAATGCGTTTATAAAAGATTTTGTGGTCTGGGCCGTATTATCCACAGGCCCGGGGGCTTTGAAGGATTCCACCTTGGTTTTGAGGAGTGTGAAATTTGCTTTAGAGAAGTTTTTCACTGTGGTTTTCTGGGCATGGGGTGGGGTCGGGATGTGAATATCCAGTGAGATTAGTTTATGGTCTGATCTTACCAGTGAGGGATACACTTCTGGTCTGGAGCATAGAGTCCTCATGGTGGTGATGATCAGGTCCAGTATGTTTTCCCCTCTTGTGGGAGTGGTAACAAGTTGTTCCATAGCATTTGAGTTTATAAATTCTAGGAACCTTTGGGCTAGGGTGTTGGAGCTAGAGTAATGCTACCAGTCTATGGTTGGGTAGTTGAAGTCACCCAATATAATAGTGTTTGGAGAGACCTTCATATTTTCCAGTGTTCTCAGAAAGGCCGAGTGGGGTTCCTGGGTTTGGGAGGGTGGTCTGTAGCAGGCTATAAACTGGAAGGCAGTTTTACCCACTGTTAGTTGCAAATGGATAGTCTCTGATGCTTTGTGCTGTGCCACCAACCTGGAGGTGTGAGTATCTTTGATGAATATTGATACTCCCCCTCCTTTTGTGGTTCGGTCCAAGTTTTGGGGCCGAAAAGCATGGTATGAGGTATAACCTGGTAGTGCTGGGGTGCTCTCTAGAGCCTTGAACCAGGTTTCTGTTACTGCACAGATATTGATGTTCTCCATGCTAAGGAGAGTTTCGAGTGCGTGCATCTTGAGGTTTAGACTTCTGGTGTTGAGTAGCATTACTCTTAGTTTCTTATCCCTTGTGATACCTATGGAGGTGGGTTTGTCTTTTGAGCCTTGCCTAAAAAGGCACTATGGGGGTAGCAAGAGCCTTTGCCAATATCCGAAAGCCCAGGGGTGACAGGTGCAAGCCGTCCGTAGCGAAGCATCGTGGCTTGTCGAGCATGTCATCCCAGGCTGACAGGCATTGGATCCCCTTTGAATGACACCAATACTTAAGCCAAATGTTGAAATTGATAATCTTGTCTTCATACTGTGGCATCATTCTTGGTGAGGGTAAGATGCTACTCAAGGTCAGGGTCATACCGGCCTGGGCTACATGCTCAGAGAGCTCCTCTATGTCTCTTTTCATGTAGTCCAGGGAGGTACGTCTCAGGTCATTCACACCAGCATGAACAATGACTGAGTCATATTTGTACTTGCCTTGGAGTGACCTGAGTGCTTGTGTTATGTGGCGGATCCTAGCACCCATTAGGCAGCTCACCATGACCTTCTCCTTGTTCAGCCTGGTGAGTGGGACGTCAGTGTGCCTGATGATAGAGTCACCTATTACAAGTGTATCAGGTGTGTTGTTTAGCCTTAAGGGCTGTGAATGTTCGGCACACTGCCTTTGTGAGCTATGTGTTGCACATGTTTTGTTTTGGGGTAGTGGTTGCTTGGGTGTCTGCTTTGGAGGTCTCTGCTGCTTAGGCAGATTTTTATTTAGAGCCTCCAAGTATGTTTTTGTGTGTTTATGTGTTTGGTTTGCTGTCGTGGTAGGTCTATGTGAGACTGGAATTGCAGTGAGTGTGGTTTCCTTCTCCTCCTGACTGGTTACGCCAGTACTGAGTTGAGAGAGTTTAGCCTCCAGTTTGGCTGTATGGTTGCATCTCTCACATGTGTTGGAATTTGTTGGGAGGAGGAGAGGGTTGTCTGTGTACATTAGGCAGTTGTAACATTGCCTCAAGATTCCCAGGTTCACCAGCTGGACCGGAGAGGAGATTGACAACTGACCTTTGGACATGCTGGAATAGTATTGGGAATTCCTTTATAATTGAAGAAAAAGGGCCAATGGGGAACAAGTTACTCAAGGGGAGTTTGTGAGGGTGTAGTGCTTTTAATTTTTTAGTGCTGACTTATATAATTGCTTTAGTGAGCAAGTGCTAGGTTTTAGCGTAGGAATAGGGTGTTTATTATGAGAACTAGATCAGTTCCAAGGCTCAAACCCAAATAAGCGGCGCTGCTCAATGCCTCACTATGCACAAAATCATGCAAAGCCGTGCTACAGCAGGTTTTATACAGGCGGACTTGAAACAGTTAGAAATTGGCCCAAAACAGCCAACAGGCTACCAGATTCCTGCACTGGGAACACTCCTCCAGGGACAGATAGGCTGCTCCAAGCTCCCCACTGCCACTGGTGAACAAAGAAGCCTCCCTCTATCCAAGAAAGGAAATGGCAACACAGGAACTTTCCATTTAAAACTCAACTAAAGTTCTATCTCCTCAGTTACCAGCTCTGTACATGTGATGTTCCTGGTAATCTCCAAACCTTTACTGTCACCGCTCTTTTTATGTAACTGGCGAAAATACAGCTACTTTTCCAGAATCTCTATCTGACCATCATCTATTCCTCTACACTACTATCTCTGTCTCCCTTTTACATGGACCTCCTCAATACTTCCTAATTTGTAACAATCTTCATCCTGTAATTACTTCACTGTCTCCTACTCAATATCTGTTTACAGCTGATTCCATTTGAAAATAACTAGACTCTTATAAGCTCAATATTAACTAATTGTACCTTATTCTTGTTTTAACTGTTATGTTTTCATTAACTGTCATATCATTACAGTTCTGTGTATGCTCATTTATTATTCTATGTATGTAAATTTATTATTCTTGATTAACTGTCGTATCATTACTATTCTGTGTATGTATTTACATTTATTATGTAAATTTTTTGTAACTACCTTCTACTCATTCTGTAAAATGGAGCTTTTCTCCCTGGGCTTCCACTTAAAATGGGGCCTGTGCCCAGTTGGGCTTTTCCAGTAAACAAAAGCAATAAATAAATAAAATATATAGCCTGATATGGGCACCACAATACAAGTAGGGGAGGGTGTTGTGTTGTTTGAACACTCTGTGGGCACTGTATCCCACAGTAGTATTCTGTCAGACACATATAGCAGAGTGGCCCACTACAATATTGATAATAATGTAGTGTTGCTGCCACATTTCCTGAAAGCATGCCACAATCCCATGACAGTATGCCTGTATGACATATGGTAGGTGCGGGATATCATGCCACATTGCCCCACTCAGCTGATGAATATCCTATTCCAAATGGTGAAATCTGTGCAGTATAGACAGCACACACAGACTAGTTTCTGCAGTGTAGGCCAGAACAGCTCATTGCACACCACGCGGATGGCTACCTGTATATCCTGTAGTTGCTGTGGGTCCCTACATGCTATGGATTGGTTTGAAGAAAATAAAATGAGAACACATTTAGTGTACCACATGGTATGAGACTATTGTGTTAAGCTACATATGCTGACCATGCTGCCACTTTCTTTTATAATAGAACTGTCAATCTGACCACTACTGCGAGGATGTCAGCATTGCGCAAGAAAAACAGTGATCCCCCATACAAAATACTACTGTCATACATGCATATGACACCAACACGCACACATTACATTCATTGTGGCAGTAATGGTGGGCCCATACATACCAATAACAACCATTTCCAGGCTGCAAGCTTGGTCTTGAAACATAGTATCAGCAGTGGTACCGTGAGCTACATGCAGCAGCTGTTACTACAATGTAAAGACAGTTGAGCAACATGCCACTGACTGGGTGCCAAACTTTTGACAAATATGGTGGTTAGTCATGCAATGTACCCAAAGCTTTTTCCCACTCTCCCTGTGTGTGTATTTGTGTGTATGTTTAAATGTATTTTTATTTAGGTTATCTCCTCAGGATGATTGCAACAGCAGTCACTCTTACTCCTGTATAGATACCCTGACAGAGCGTTCTATCTCGCACCATGACATGCATATGTTATCTGTATTATATCTGCTAGGTGCTGTATCCAGCACAGAGGTTTGTAGATGATTGTTTTATGCGTTTCACAGCCATACGTATGACTTTTGTGCATCATGTGCAGGTGTTGCAGTTCATAAAGATTATGGCACCCTGGCACTCATTTTGTCCGCATGTATGCCATCCTGTATTTAAATCACATTTGCTTGCAGGTGCATGCATGTGTTAAACTGTATGTAACCTGGTGTGTTGTTTGTGCTACTTGGAGGGCAGATATAGTAAATACTTGAGTCCTTCAGGCTTCATAGTTAGTGCAAGGTTAAATGTCACATTCATATAACTGTAATTAGTATTTTGCCAGCAGAAGATAATGACTGTCAGCACATTTAGTTGCACTTCCAAGCTTCAAATAACTAGCTTAGTAGCATATGTTCATGTTTTCTTTTTCTTTTTCATTGCTATGAAGAAGAAATAAAAACAGAACTTCACATAGGAGGAGAATGATTTGCTTGTACTTGCCATTTGTATAGATGGACCTTTCCTAATAGGATATGGTGGATAATATGAGGAGAGGCAGAGGCACTACCCAGAGATCACTGCTGACATCAGTATTGTTTGAGGTGATGGGTTATCATAGAAATATGCTCATTATGATGGACTATGCTAAGAAAAGAGTAACAGTGCAACATGTTACTTTTGACCATGGTGCCACCCCGTCCAAAACATGCTGCTCACAGCAGATGAGTAAATGTTGCTGGATTTGGTCCTGCAGGTGTCCATATTTGGAAACCTTGCTGGGCTGGAAGTCAGGTCTCCACATGCTATGAGTGAGTTACTCGCAAATTGCATTGTCCCGTACACCATTGTCATTTACTTATGTTTGCATTCTTGCCAAGTATTATTGTGATGTGTAACACTAAGAAGTGTATTTCTTAGGTTCATAGACTGTTTCTAGGCTAATGACCCAAGGGGTCTTTCTAAGCCTAGCCAAGCTTTCCCAAAAGATTAATATTGTCCTGCATCCAAATAGGACATTGAGGGTCAGGTATTTATGTTATCTCTCGCCATAAAGAACATGAGTGCCAGGCCCCAAGAGAGAGTAATCAGGGCAAATTCAGCACTACCAAAGGTCATGTGCCTGTAATAACTTGACATTCCACACAACAGAGTATGTATGTATGTATTCATTACTATAACATATGTAAGGAGTGATGGTGGAACTGGGGTAATCTGCCACTGTCACATGTGCTATATTACAGGTCCTTCCAGCATTGCCACTGCCCCCCTCATCAGTCCATCAGCCTAGAGGGGATGGATATCAGAAAGGAGACTGCTGTGCCTGAGCCACCTCTAGAGCTGATGATGAGACAGTGGTGTGGGTACCAGAGAGGGTACACCCCATTTGTCATGCATGGTAATACCAGGTCTGATACTTGTAATTGTATTAGTGATGTCTCCTCTGCTTGACATGTAAAGCAGGGTATAGTAGTGGCTGTAGGAAGCTCTCTTACTAATATACCTTTTTTACCCTGTCTGGATGCTGTGGCCACACCTGTGGTCTCCTTTAAGGCCCTTGAGCCAGTGGTAAACATTACTCAAACCGCTGAATCACTTACAAATGCCTTCTACCAGCACCTACAGGACTGCATGGATCAGGCAATCCCAAACAAAACTAAGACTCTTTGTACCAAAGGCAAGCGTCCAGTCTGGTGGACCCCAGCCATAAACAAGCTCTACAACAAAAGGAGGAAGCTACTACAAGATAGAGCAAAATCCTTGAAAGGTAAGACACCTTTGATCATTATAAGTAAAAAACTAAGAGCTCTCATAAAATCATCTAAGGCAAATTTTGAGAGAAAAATCGCCAAGGACTCAAAAGACAATCATAAGGGCTTCTTTAGCTATGTTAGAAACCTAGGAGGAAACTCCCAGATATGCTCAGAATTAGTTCAAAATGATGTGAAGATTACTGAACCTACACACATTGCCAACATACTGGCTGACAGGTTCAGTGCAAACTCCCCCCCCCCCCTCCCCCCCAAAAGGAGAGATATCTATACCATGGGATTGTAGCCCCCCAAACATCTCCAACGCCCAGGTGAGAACTGCTCTCTCCAAAGCAAAAAACACAGCATCCATGGGACCGGATGGTGTCCGCGCCTGTGTCCTCCATGAACTCAATGAGGGATTAAACCCGCAGGTAGAACAGCTGTTTAATCTTAGCCTCACCTCAGGATATTACTCAAGGAGTGGCGCACGGCGACTGTGGTCCCACTTCACAAGGGCGGTGCCTCCACCGACCCTGGAAATTACCGTCCCATTAGCTTGACAAGCCTTATCTGCAAAGCCATGGAGAGGATCATAATGGAACTCATAAATAAAGACATAGGAACTTGCAGACTTTGGATCCAACCCAGTTTGGCTTTGTCAAAGGCAGATCATGCCTTTTAAACTTGGTTGACTTTTTCGAGACAGTCACCAAGGCCATTGATGAGGAAAGGCAGTCCATACAGCCTACCTTGACCTGGCAAAGGCCTTCGATACAATACCCCACTCAGGTATCATCGAAAAACTCATCAGCTTGAATGTAAACCCATACATCATAAGATGGGTTGCAAACTGGCTAAGTGACAGAACCCACAGGGTCAGAGTTGCTGGAGCCATGTCAGACTCAAAGCCTGTCACAAGTGGTGTCCCACAGGGCTCAGTCCTGGGTCCACTCTTGTTCGGCATCTACTTTTCTGAAGTACAAGCAAACACAGGAGGGTTATGGCTGACAAAGTTTGCAGATGACTGCAAACTGGGCGCCATAGTCGAAAACACATCTGACACAGATATCCTTCAGAAGGGCCTCACAGAAACGGATAACTGGTGCCAGTGCCATGGCCTAAAGTTAAATGCCAAGAAATGCATAGTCATACCCTTCGGAAAAACAAGGTTACCCCTAGCTACCATATAGGTGGCAATCCACTGAGCACAGAAGAAGTCATCAGGGATCTGGGGACCCAGGTTGACAGTAGCCTTCGCTTGACACTCATGTTGCTAAAGTAGTTAGGAAAACCTTCTACATTGCCCACCTGATCATGAAGGATTCACATCTAGATCAAGGGAGGTCATCGTCCCCTGTACTCATCACTCATTAGACCTATGATTGAGTACAATGCCCCATTCGGAATGTATCTGACCCGACACCTGCAGCAGCTGGAAAGGCCCCAAAGTTCCTCACCAAAAGGATAAAGGGTCTCAAAAATATGTCTTATGCTGCCCGACTGAAAGAACTCCAGCTCTATTCAGTCTCATACCGCTTGCTCAGAGGTGACCTGTGCCTGACATATAAGGCCATGTCAAACCCTGATTTGATGAATATGCTTCACCTCAAAAATCTAGATCCCTCAGAACCACAAGGGCGGGAGACTTAAACCTTGACACGGTTATTAATAGAACGTGCTGGAGGGACAGATTCATAACCCAGAGACTCCCTATGCTGTGGAACAAAATCCCGGTACATGTGAGGCAGAGCACCTCGCTGGCCTTGTTCAAGAGGAATCTTGACCAATGGATGGGGGATCGCAGATATACCCCAGGGATTACTTCAGTGTCACTGCTTGACAGAGGCACAGCAAAATAATAGGCATAGTTTTATTCAAACTAAAGGGGTGGCGAAAGCCAAATAACTATGGGCTAGGCTTATAAATGCCCTTGGGCAGATAGCCTAGTATGAACCTATGAACCTATGTATTTTAGGGTAGGGACACCTCACCTGAATGGCTTCTGCCACAGAGTAGATAAGCTTCATTGTCTGACGTCATTGATGCACAAGTGTGTGGTGTTACACCACCTTGGCAACATATGGACAGGCTTGATGTTGAGGCCTTACAACAGCACCTGTCTTATAGGGTGCTTCATGCCAGGGCTGGGAATGCTGCAGCTGATTCCCTAGAATGCCATACATAGCTGTTTCATTTCTGCATGCCCTTGTGTGTACAGTATAACCAGCAGGTGCATACTTCCACATTCCATCATGATACCATTGCAGTTCTGTACATCAGCCACATAAAAAAGGGAAGTAAAAACAGGAATACAGAAGAAAATAAATGTAGGATGAACAGCCTTGCCTAGGTAGTTATACATGGGTGACATATAAAGCAAGGGTGGTTGTAATATAAAGCAGAGAGCAGGAGTAAAGGGGATAGTTTTGTATGAATGGCTCTCCATTATACACTAATAAACATGGGTAATGGACAGTTTTGCAGGTGTAGGTGTAAGGCCAGTAGCTGCAGTACATAAGGAGGGCAACCTAGAACAGAGTTAGACAATTCACCATGATGGGGAGGAGATTCAGGACATTACGCAAGATATACAGGCACTAGACAAAGAAGGATTATTGTATGGCTTTACACTGTCCCAGAGGAGCAAGGCATGTAGAAATTGAGGTGTACCTGTACTACATGGGAAAGGCAGTATATGGCAAGGTGTATTGCTGCTGTACCCAAAAAGCCTCTGAGAAGTGTCATCAGAGAGCCAGCACTGTGGTAGTGGATAATGGTTAGGACATCTTGCAAAGCATAGGGCACTTGTAGGCACAGGAACCCATGGCATTTTGGTGTGTCATTAGCACTTCAAATGATAAAAGCAAAGGCTAGCAAATTAGCAGAACACCCATGCCATCTGATACAGTGTGTTATAAGCCAAATGGATAAGGAAATGCCACAGCAGTTGCCAACCAAGAGGTGCCTCCACCAGAAATTGTGAGGAATCATAGGAAGGATCTGCCAACTATGCCTAATACCCTGATTACCATGCAAGACGTATGGCTAGACATATTCCTGCTACATATGGGACAGTTACTGTTTAAAATGCATGAGAATGAGGTGGCAGAACAGGGCATGGTGGCCCTAGTCCTGTTCACACCTGTGGTATCTTGAATGTTTGCATGTGAGGATGATTGATAGGACATTTCCCACTAAGTCCAGTGTGTGTCACCAGTTGTTCTGTGTTCATGGGCTTGAAGCATTGGGCACAGGCAGAAGTTCCTCCCTCTCATCATTTTCACCATTTTGTTTCAAAAATATGATGTTGCCTATGATATCCTGTTCTGCTGCATAATAGAGAGAGAGAGGAGAAAGTACAGTTGCGTGCACTTACCATAAATGTAGATGTTCGAGTGTATTCACAGTTGCAGTCATTACATTTGGGTTATTTGCTTTCAGGTAGCCCTCAGTCAGCCTGATTAACAAAGTCTTGGATCCTGCGTCAGTTGCAGTCCCTTCTTCCATATGTCAGGGGGTATAAAACATGCAGCCAATGCCATTACTTCAGTTTTTCTTGCCCCAGATGTCAGGTGCTCCCCCTAATGGGAAGCAATTAAATATAAAAGTACAATGATATACCCCCAAAAGAAAAGCAAATACACCAAAAAGGCTTTTAAGCATAGTAAAGGAAAGTAGAGGTACAGCCAAAAGAAGTTAGGGGGCTGGAGTTGAGGGTAACCAGGACTGCAACAGTGAATACACTCGAACATCTACATTTATGGTAAGTGTACACAAATGTACTATGTTGTTCATGTTTCACTGCTGCAGTCATCACATTTGGGTAGATTCCCAAAGCTATGGTTGGGAGGAGTAATTTAGATAGCATTAGAACCAGCTATAAGGCCCTGCAAGACTGCAGTGGCAAAGCCAGCTCTGGATTTAGAGAAAATTGGTAAATGATAATGCTTGGTGAAAGTATGTACAGAACTCCAGGTAGCAAATTCTAGGATGTCCCTGGTAGGGACGCCTCTGAGAAAGGCTGTAGAGGTAGATGCAGCCCTTGTGGAGTGAGGTCTGATCCTCTGGGGGATAGGTTTTCCATGATGCTTATAGCAGATATGAATGCAATGGCCTATCCATTTAGAAATGGTTTGCTTTGAAATAGTCCTCCCCTCTACCCCTGCAGCAAATGCCATCAGCAGTTGTTTAGATTTCCTTTGAGGTTTAGTCCTGTCCAAGTAGAATCTAAGTTGTCTGTGCACATCTAAGGAATGCAGTATCTGTTCCCCTTTGTTCTGTGGATTGGGAAAGAAGGTTGGCAAATGAATGGACTGATTAAGAGCCACACTGGATACCACCTTGGGCATGAAGGATGGATTGGTTCTGAGGGACACCCTGTTCTTATGAAAGATGATGAAAGGTTCTACTGCCATAAGAGTCTGTAATTCAGATATCCTTCTAGCTGAAGTGATTGCTGAAAGGAAAGCTGTTTTCCAAGAAAGAAATTTTAAGTCTGCAATAGCAGCTGGCTCGAATGGAGGTAGAGTGAGTTTCTCCAAAACAAAGTTAAGGTCCCAGGCTGGGGTTTGAGCTCTCCTGGGTGGTCTCAAATTTTTGGCCCCTCTGAGGAACTGCTTGAGCAGTGTATGAGAGAAGAGGGGAGGTTCTGTGTTATAATGAGCTGAAATAGCTGAGGCGTGGATTTTAATGGAGGAAAAAGGCAGACCCTTGTGAAGCATCTCAGTTAAGTATTGTAAAATCTGAGGTAAATTGGGCGCTGCTGTGCTCATCCCTTGAGATTGGTTCCAGGCACAGAATCTTTTCCATTTTTCAACATAAGATTTTTTTAGTACTAGGCCTCCTTGCCTCAAATGATATCCATCACAGGTTTACTGAGGGATGGTAAAGGAGAGATTATTTAATTAGCCAGGCTGCAAGGTTCAATGTTAGAAGCTGAGGGTGCAGAATCTGGTTCTCTTGCTGAGGCAACAGAGAAGGAGTCTGAGGCAGGTGCCATGGAGATAGCCATGACACACTGCACAGGAGGGGTACCAGTGTTGGCGCGGCCAGTCTGGAGCAATCAAAATCATCTTTGGTTTGTCCTGTTTGATTTTCAGTAGTACTTTGGATAGCAGAGGCAGAGGGGGAAAGGCATAGACTGATAGGTTTTTCCAGCTGAAGGACAGATCATCCACTTTCCAGGCTTTTTTGTGGGGAGTCCTTGTGTAAAATTTGTCCAATTGGTAGTTCTGGGGAGAGGCAAACAGGTCTGTATCTGGGCTCCCCCATTTGCTTCTCAACATGTTGAAAATCCTTGGTTCCATTTTCCACTCGTGTGAGTCTATGAGGTTTCTGCTTAGTCTGTCTACCAGTGTATTTAATTTTCCTAGCAGGAATTGAGCTTGTAGGTGCACTTGGTAGCTCAGGGCTGTGCCACAATGCCATGGTTAGTATGCAGAGGGGGTAAGAATGTGTACCCTCCCCTGCTTGTTTATGTACCACATAACAGTGGTGTTGTCCGTCTTTACCATTAGTTGTCCTGGAAGAATGTGGTCCTTGAAGGCTGTCAGAGCATTCTGTACAGCTAACATTTCTTTTTGATTGATATGCAGGTGCATTTGACTTGGGTTCCATTTGCCCTGAATGCACTTCCCTGCCAGGTGAGCCCCTCCATGCATAATCTGATGCATCTGTTGTTAGGGTTTGGGGTGCAAGGGGTGGTGTGAAAGGTAGTCCCTTGTTTTGGTGACAGGCCTCAGCCCACCAAAGGAACTCTAGGTGTAGGCAAGGTAAGATAGGAATCATTGCTTCTAGATCATGAGAATGTTGACACCATAGGCTTTTTAGATACCACTGTGGTTTCCTCATATGCAGTCTTGCATATGGAATTAGAAGAATGCAGGAGGCCATGAACCCCAAGGCTTTCAGTATTTGTCTTGCAGATAGCAGGGTTTTTGTGGCCACTTGTTTAAAGTAGGTTGTCAAATGAATTTGTTTCTCTGGCATGAGGTAAGCCATCTGGGAAGTTGTATTCAAGCTTGCTCCCAGGAATATAATTTGCTGACAAGGTACCAGGTATGATTTATTTTTGTTTATGGTGTACCCCAGACAAGTTAGAACCCTTTGTGACCGCAACATCTGGAATATGTATGGCTCAGTTATTGCCTCCCTGCCCACCACACAAAAAATTGTAGGGATCTGGCATAGGTGGTTATGCTTTTTTTCTGCTCAAAAAGAAGCTGATGACTTGGTGTTTCTTCTACAGAAGGAGTAGAACAGATGGTCCATGGGGCACCTCCTTCAACCAAACACTAGCTTACTTCAAACAAGCTAGCCAGGATCCATGAAGTACTGATGGAATGTGATCTACATTATGAGGCTTTTCTACTAGGTGCCTTGGTACATAATCTAGTCCTTTGATGCTGATGACTTTCCTGTGTTCCATTGTATTGTCGTTGCTATCGGTTATAGATAATGTTTGCTTTTGAATGTTCCCAGCACTCAACATTATGATAATGTTGAGAGTGCTGGTATTTCCATACCTTGTTTTGCTTATAATGCACTCTAATCATTTTTCTCTCTTGTATAGTAGCTCTGCTTTCTATTTGATTTTGTCACTATGTGTATGTCAACTGGTGAGTGCATGCAGCTTTGCAGTATTGTGATTGCAGTTGTTTTTCCATGTTTCGTTATTTGAGATGACTCTCACCTAATGTCTTTACTCTCCACACCAGAATAAGAGCTTTTCTATCTATGCAAGCATCGTTATGTTTGTGTTTGTCATCAGTCATGAATGAATGGAGTTACCCTTTTTGCATGATCTTGGTACTGGTGCAGTAGAATAGCACTGATTTTGTAGGGGTTAGCATTATATGCCAGCCTAACTGACAAAGATGATCAAAGTGGATATGAACTTGATATGACGTGACTGTTGTCATCATTGCTGTAAAACCTATTTATAGTCCAAGTGAAATAAGTTGACTTTCAAAAGAATAAGGTGGTTTGTGATTACCTGATTTGAAGGGATATTTCAGAGCTACACAGTTAAGGCTCTGATACATAGCACAAGCAGAAAGCTATAATTCAAAATGGAAAGGGATGAAGATGGAATGGGGAGGAAGCTGAAGAAATGAGAGATTGAGATTTTGGATGGAGATTCTTAAGGAGAACAACAATAAACTGCAATTAGAGTTGTAGAGAATAAGCAAGCAGGGTGGGAATTTACTGGAGAAAACTGTTAAAAGAATGAAGGTATTGGGAGCAAATAATTAGAGAGGGAAAGGTAACAGAATGGGAAGAGGCTAAGAATTAATTTGGACTACAGGCTAGTGATTGCCTTCCCTATCAAGGATTGATGTCAGAGTACAGGCTAAGAGAAAGGAATAGGCCAGTCCACATGTACAGTTTTTAGTAGAATTAGAACAGAAGCTGCTGTTAAAAAAGAATAATTAGTAAGGACTATAAAATATTGCATTATAACTATGCAACTATTAGAGGAGGTTGGAAAGGATTGAGAAGAGAGACTGGATAAGCAATTCACAAAGAAACAATGGGAGGATATATGTTAGCTCCCAAATATGAAATGAAGTCTGGAAAATGTAGGATCTTTGCTTCAAAGTGTTTGCATAGGTTTTTATATATCCCAAGCAGACTCAAAAGAATTTTAGTTCAGGTAGAATGCAAATGTTGGAGGTGTTACGAGGAAGAAAGAGGTAACTGGCAACATATTTTTGGGAGTATAATGAGTTGTCAGACTTCAAAAATTCCCTGCAGACTACTCTGACAGAATTATTGGTTGAGCAAATTGGTATAACTAAGGAAGTGATTTTTTTTTTTGTGTTGGGATACTGAATCAGAATTGCCTAGATATAGTAAGGCTTTGCTGAGTTTAATTCTGATGGCTACCAAAAAAGGAATTACTAGAAAATAGAAATCAAAGTCTAAACCAGCTGTTCTAGAAGTAGCGAATATAGTAACAGAGATCTAGAAGTAGTGAATACAGTAACAGAAATAAAAGAACGGGGATATGATCTTCAGAAAAGGCTAAGAGCAGATTACATAGAAAAAGTGGGAATTGTGGGAATGATAAATGCAGAATAATGTTTTGGAGGAGGAGGAATGAGGTTTAAGGGAAGGCAGGAATTAAATGAGATACGTAATGTGTGATTGACAATTACTGTATAGAAGATTTTGTGATGCATAATGTTTGCAACTCAAAATATGTCAATGTGGTTTGCCTTCAGTTATATAAATGTATGATTGCTTATGTCATAAGGGATAATTCATTAGTGATGTTTCTTAAAAAAAAACATTTGTAGTCTACCTTTTGTCTGCATGCATATTTTTTCTTTTAGCACTGCATTTGATTGATGTACTGTCAAGAGGTTCTGTAGAAACGTAACATAGTAATTTATCCATCCTAAGTATGACATTAGTTATACATTCTGAGTCTCCTGGGTTATTTTACCACAGTCTTTGACTTGTATGACTTGTCATTTTTGTAGAAATCCAGACAATCCCTATCTATTTCATATTGTACAGATCTAAGTACTCAGAAGTCATAGGATTCATCTGGTGTGTCTGACAATTTTGTTTGCAATCCTGCATCCTAATTTTGTTCCCTTGGTATGTTTTTGAGATTGTTGCCATTGTTTTCTTTAATTATGGCCTTTCGTCAAATATTATCTAGTGTTTCTACTTAATCTAACATGGTAGCTTCATGTGACTTTCTGCCACATCAAAAGCCTGCTTCCTTTTTTAAGAAAACTGGCAGATATGTTGATAACAGCATGATTAACTACATCTTGATGTGATTCATATGTGCCTGGCTCCTGTTTCCTTAAGTGCTGCTACATTTAATACTTGGTCAAATTGTAAAATTCTTCCTTGAGAGCAGTCTGTTATATATGTTTTCACAAAATATGTCAGAAGAAATCTCTCTCAATGCATCTGCCTGCAGTTTGTCCAATATGGGCATTTTTATCAGTGTGGTTCAGCCGTATATGCCAGAATGTTTTAGCACCTTATTAGATTTCTATTTTGGAACATAAAACATTACTTATTTATTTATATTTCATTTGTTTACCGGGAAAATCCAGCTGGATCCGGTCCATTTTCAGTGGATGCCCGGGACGAGAAGCTCCACAATTAAGATATAGTAAGAAGGTTATACAATGAGAAATATACAAAATGAGAAGATAGTGGATTACATACAAAAAGTTAATAGGCAATGCAGGACTGAAATACAGTTAGATTAAATATTTACAAAGGTAGTATAGACAGTTTACATTACTATTAAGTGTACACATAAAGAAGTACAAAGACCAATGAGACTTTATTCTAAGAGTATGTATTCCTATGCAAGTAGAATAGTGTGAATTCTAGACTTGAAGTTGTTTTAAGGAGAACAGAAGGGAAAGAGAATGTCAAGAGATACATGGGCAGATCCATGTTGTCCTAACATGAGATTTAAGTAATATTTTGAAGTTTGTATTTGTTGTAGTAGAGGTAATATTAGTGGGGAGATTATTCCATTTCCTGGCTATGATGTGGGAATATAGGACTGTACCTGCAGTGTTGTTAGCAGTAGTAACACTGAGGAGAGGTTTATTAGATGAGAAGAGGGGGCGACTGGAATAGTGGGGGGTTAATAGCTGTTTAAGGGCAGGAGTTTTTTCTGGGTCGTTTCTGATGATAAAGGCGCAGGTGAGTTGTTTGTACATTAGTAAGTTAGGAAATTCAACCCATTGAATTTCTTGTAGTACTTGGCAGTGATGAGTTCTAAAGGGGAAATTGTTGGCAAATTTGGCAATCTTGTTATAGCATGACTCCAACTTGTCTAGATCTGCTTTTCTAGTATGGGTTAGGATTGATGCAGCATAAGTAAGTGTTGGTAAGAGGTGAGTTTGAGCTAGGGTGATTCTTGATTTCTCTGTGAGATAGTTTTTGTAAACTTTCTGAATGGTTTGGGCTATGTGTAGATCAAATGATAGGTTGTTGTCAATTTCAACTCCTAGGAGTTTTGTGTGGGTGGAAGGAGAGATGGTAGTGCCATTTCTAGATGAGATAGTGAAAATAGAGGAGGTAGATTTTGTTTTATTAGGGGTGAACAGGAGAAGTTTGGTTTTATTGGGGTTAAGAATAAGTTGAATGTCAATGATCCAAGTTTCAATAGCAGAGAAAGAATCTTGGGCAAGTTGTTGTAGGGTGTTGACAGGTGGGGCTGCACAGATGAGAGTGGTTTAATCTGCATACTGAATAACAGAGGCTTGTTTAGGGGAGGTGCATAGATTGCTTGTAAAGATAGAGAAGAGCAGTGGGCCTAACATTGAGCCTTGTGGTACTCCTATAGAGTTAGGGTGAGGAGGAGATAGGTCATTGTGCCATTTTACAGATTGTTGTTTATGTGATAAGTAGCTATTGAACCAGGAGATAGTAGAGGAAGTAAAGAATAGAGAATGAAGAGCATCCATTAGTTTAGGGTGTGAGACCATGTCAAATGCTATAGAGAAGTTTAGATAGGTAGCAGATACATATTTGTTGTTGTTTCTATGGTGATTGACCAGATTGGTGAAGGAGAGAAGAGCAGACGTTGTACTATGGTGAGGGTGGAATCCATGTTGGTGGAGAAGAGAAGATTGTTTGTATTCAGGAATTGCATAACTTGTGAGTGTATGCATTTCTCTATAATCTTAGATAAGGGGGAAAGAATGGCTATAGGCCGATAGTTGGAAAAGTCGTAAGATTGACCACCTTTGTGAAGGAGTATAATGTAGGATATTTTCCATAATTGTGGTACATAAGCTTCCTGAATGGACCTGCTTATTAGGATTGATACTGGATATGATAGTCAGCTGCTATTTTTAGGAAGTTAGCAGGAATACCATCTGCTGCTAGTGTGGTAGGTTTTAGTTTGAGGATGAGGTTTCTAATTTTAGATGTAGGAACAGGTGAGAGAGAGAAAGATGGTAGGTTGGTAGAGTTGCTAGGAGAGTTCCCAGCAGATAAGGCTGGTGAGGTATTAGTGTTTGTTAGTTGATTGGACAGAGTGTGGATTGAGGTTATGAAATGACAGTTAAGTTGGGAAGCTATATTTTTGCTGTTAGTATAGTGGGAGGTGGGGGTGGGGTAGCAATTGTTCCAAGTTTTAGTATGGAGTTGATACTATGCCAAAATTTTGGGGAATTTTTTAAGTATTTATCTTGGAGACCTAGGAAGTAGTTTTGTTTGTCTAGTTTGGTTTATTTTTTGGATAGATTCTTAGGTTGTTTATACTTTTGCTTGGTGTAATTGGAGTTTTCATGTTTCCATTTCTTCCAGTACTTGTCTCTGGTTTTTAGAAGGCTTCTTGTGTCCCTACTTAACCATGGAGCGTAGTTAACTTTAGTTTTTATCTTTCTTATTAGTGCAATGGAATTATGAAGCACCTTAGATTCTACATGTTTCTGTAAATTTCTGTGATAACTTAGACTGGGTTTTCAGATAGCTTTGCTTGTGCTACCATGATGTTCAACACTCTGTGTATTTTAAGTTCAAGATTGTATTGACAACTTCATTGAACAATATCAGTGGACATTAACAGCTGACTGCTACCAGTACTGTTAGCCACCAGGGTGCTGACAGAAATTGGGCCACGGTTGGCCGAAGGAGAAGAAGAGGGGGAAGCATGCCCAAAAGCAGAAAGAGAGGAGGAAGGTTATGAGTGTAGTAGTGAGAGTAGGAACTTTGAATGTTGGCAGTATGACTGGTATAGGGAGAGAGCTAGCTGATATGATGGAGAGAAGGAAGGTTGATATATTGTGTGTGCAAGAGTCCAGATGGAAGGGGTGTAAGGCCGGGTGTATAGGAGGCGGTTTCAAATTGTTCTATCATAGTGTGAATGGGAGGAGAAATGGGGTAGGGGTTATCCTGAAGGAACAGTATGCCAAGAGTGTTTTGGAGGTGAAAAGAGTGTCAGATAGAGTGATGTTTATGAAGCTTGAAATTGATGGTGTAATGATGAATATTGTTAGTGCATACACTCCACAAGTTGGGTGTGCGATGGATGAGAAAGAAAAATTTTGGAGTGAGTTGGACGAAGTGATGGTGAGTGTACCCAAGGGTGAGAGACTGGTGATTGGAGTGGATTTCAATGGGCATGTTGGTGAAGGGAACAGAGGGGATGAGGAAGTGATGGGCAGGTATGGCATTAAGGAGAGGAATGCAGAAGGTCATATGGTAGTGGATTTTGCGAAAAGGATGGACATGGCTCTGGTGAATACATATTTTAAGAAGAGGGAGGAGCATAGGGTGCTGTACAAGAGTGGAGGAAGATGCACACAGGTGGATTATATCCTATGTAGGAGGGCCAGTCTAAAGGAGATTGTAGACTGTAAAGTGGTGACAGGGGAAAGTGTAGTTAGGTAGCATAGAATGGTGGTCTGTAGGATGATGTTGGTGATCAAGAAGAGGAGGACAAGTGTTAGAGCAGTGACAAGGATCAAATGGTGGAAGCTGAAAAAGGGTGATTGTGATGTGGAGTTCAGGGAAGAGTTAAAACAAGCCCTGGGAGGCAGTGAAGAATTACCGAATAGCTGGGTAACTACAGCAGAGATGGTAAGGGAGATAGCTAGAAAGGTGCTTGGTGTGACATCTGGACAGAGGAAGGAGGACAAGGAGACCTGGCAGTGGAATGAGGAAGTACAGGAGAGTATACAGAGGAAGAGGCTGGTGAAGAAGTAGTGGGATTGTCAGAGAGATGAAGAAAGTAGACAGGAGTATAAGGAGATGAGGAGCATGGCGAAGAGAGAGGTGGTGAAGGCTAAGGATAAGGCATATGGAGAGTTGTATGAAAGGTTGGACACTAAAGAGGGAGAAAAGAACCTGTACCAATTGGCTAGACAGAGGGACCGGGCTGGGAAAGATGTGCAGCAGGTAAGGGTGATAAAGGAAAGTGAGGGAAACGTACTCACAAGCGAGGA
This sequence comes from Protopterus annectens, assembly GCF_019279795.1. Classification (NCBI taxonomy): domain Eukaryota; kingdom Metazoa; phylum Chordata; order Ceratodontiformes; family Protopteridae; genus Protopterus; species Protopterus annectens. Next base: position 420,857,221 of record NC_056738.1, on the reverse strand, counting down.
GAGTGTGTTGAGCAGATGGAAAGAGTACTTTGGGGGGGTTGATGAATGAAGAGAATGACAGAGAGAGAGCGAGAGAGAGAAGGTTGGATGATGTGGGGATAGTGAATCAGGAAGTGAAAGAGATTAGCAAGGAGGAAGTACAGACACCTATGAAGAGGATAAAGAATGGAAAGGCTGTTGGTCCAGATGACATACCAGTGGGAAGTATGGAGGTGCTTAGGAGAAATAGCAGTGGAGTTTTTAATCGGATTGTTTAATGAAATCTTGGAAAGTCAGAGGATGCCTGAGGAGTGGAGAAAAAGTGTTTTGGTACCTATTTTTAAGAATAAGGGTGATGTGCAGCGTTATAGTAACTACAGAGGGATAAAACTGATCAGTCACAGCTTGAAGTTATGGGAAAGAGTACTGGAAGCTTGGTTAAGAAGGGATGTGATGATTAGTGTTCAGCAGTATGGTTTCATGCCGGGAAAAAGCACTACAGATGTTTGCTCTGACAGTGTTGATGGAGAAATTTAGAGAAGGTCAGAAGGAGTTGTATTGTGTCTTTGTGGACTTGGAGAAAGCATATGATAGGGTGCCTTGAGAGGAGTTGTGGTATTGTATGAGGAAGTCAGGAGTGACAGAGAAGTATGTTAGAGTGGTACAGGATATGCACAAGGGTAGTGTGACAGTGGTGAAGTCTGCCATGGGAGTGACAGATCTGTTTAAGGGGGAGGTGGGATTACATCAAGGATCAGCTCTTTTGCCCTTTCTTATTTGCAATGATGATGGACAGGTTGACAGATGAGATCAGACAGGAGGCCCCATGGACTATGATGTTTGCAGATGACATTGCGATCTGTAGCAGGAGTAGGGACCAGGTTGAGGAGACCCTGGAGAGGTGGAGATATGCTCTAGAGAGGAGAGGAATGAAGGTCAGCAGGACTAAGACAGAATATGTGTGTGTGAATGAGAGGGAGGATAGAGGAATGGTGAGGATGCAGGGAGTAGAGTTGGCAAAGGTGGATGAGTTTAAGTACTTGAGATCAACAGTTCAGAGTAATGGTGAGTGTGGAAGAGATGTGAAGTAGAGGGTACAGGCAGGGTGGAATGGGTGGAGAAGAGTGTCAGGAGTGATTTGCGACAGATGGGTACCAGTAAGAGTGAAAGGGAAGGTCTACCAGAGGGTAGTGAGACTAGCTATGTTGTATGGGTTGGAGACAGTGGCATTGACAAAAAAGCAGGAGTCAGAGCTGGAAGTGGCAGAGTTAAAGATGTTAAGATTTGCACTGGGTGTGACAAGGATGGACAAGATTAGGAATCAGTATATTAGAGGGTCAGCTCAGGTTGGACGCTTTGGAAACAAAGTCAGAGAGGCGAAATTGCGTTGGTTTGGACATGTGCTGAGGAGGGATGATGGATATATTTGGAAAAAGATGCTAAGGATGGAGCTCCCAGGTAAGAGGAAAAGAGGAAAGCCTAATATAAGGCTTATGGATGTGGTGAGAGAGGACATGCAGGTGGCTCGTGTGACAGAGCAATATGCAGAGGACAGGAAGAAATGGAAATAGATGATTCGCTGTGGCGACCCCTAATGGGAACAGCTGAAAGAGAAGAAGGAGATTAACAGTTATTAAACAACAGTAATACAACTTCAAAGCAAGTAATATCTGACCAACTAATCATTTATTGCCACCCTTTGTGTATATGTTAGTTTTCCAGTTTATTTCAACAATATTCTGTCAGAATTGCCATCTTTATTTCTTCTTCATGTTTCTCTTAAAGTATCTCATGACAGGATTTTCATAAATATTTCTCACTGTATTGGTCTGATATCCCTGCACATAAAACCTTGACCTTTCCTTCTGTGTTTTCATTTTTTATTTTACTGAGTTATCAAACTTATCCTGTACTGTTATATCCATCATACATTTCTCTCTCACTCTCTAACCCCTACATATCTCACCCAGGGCATATACTGAATATCAGCCTTTTTTCCTCTGCATTCCCACTGCATTTTTCTGTTTCCTCACATGCATTTCATATATTAATTCTTTAACCACTCCTATGGTGGGCTTATTTCTGTCCTTCCATTGCCTGGTGATAACTTTTTTTCAGTCATCTTAAGCACCACCATTAATTTTATTTTATACCAATTCATATTTCTCTCAGGATATGCTCCAGGATAATGTATATCCCATTCATGTTCAACAGCGTTATTACATTCTTTTATCTCATTAGTACATCAAATACTGAAAAATGCAAGACAATCAGTCAATTCAATATATATGACATGATTTCGGTACAACCACTGCTGTAATGTTCTCACACTAAAATGGATTGTCTCCGCCTTTCTCTTAAAGACTCACTTACAGGCACATTTTTTCATTCTTACTTTGAGTTCCAACATAGACTTGTAGTAAAGATTGGAAAAATACATTTTGTTCATGACTCTCTTCTTCCTTCTGCTTTTGGGACAGGATCACTTTCTGCTCTGTCCTGTTCTGGGCCTGACACATATAAGTTTTCATTCTTAGAGCAACTTTCCTTTAAGAACTTCAACACTTTCTTTGTTTCCGGAAATACTGAACCTCCTCCTGGAGGGAACATTTTTAAATAAGCAGGATAAATAAGTTTGAATCTCAAATGGCTTTTTACACTTCCTTATGGCTGGAAGCAACTCTGCTCCCTTCCTGATAGTGGCTGCCGAATAATTGTTGTCTAAATATAAGCAGTCTAGGCACATTGGAATCGGCTGTTAATTGGTTTATTGTAAAAAGTCCACACACAAGGTTTAGATGATATAGCCCATTTAGTGGGGGGAGATGATGACAATGTGAGTGAACAGATTTTTCCGCAGGCAAGAGGAAAGGGAAGAACCAAGGAAAACAAAAAAGAAGGGGAAAGTATAGTTATTGGTGAGGATGGTGTGACCATGTCCTAAAAAAAAAAGAAAGCGCTTGTGTGTGGACTTTTTACAATAAACCAATTAACAGCCGATTCCAGTGTGCCTAGACCATTTACTTTTTTCATAGTTATTGGTGTTTTATGGTCTTTCTCAATTTTGTGTTCATTGTCTAAATATATCCATTGATCTACTTGACATAGCATTCCATATTTCTATAATCCGTTTATCTCTTTCATCACTGCATTTGTTTTAAACTGGACTGAAATGTACATTGGTGTATTATCTCCCATTCTGCTTCTCAGTGTCTGAATCCTATGTGCCCTTTTGATCCTATTAGGTCTTCTACAGTTTGGTCCATCATGCTAAATGTTGTTGCATGAACATAATAGCATGACTTCTCTCTCATTTTTTCTGCAACTTCAATAAAGCTTATTTTTTTTCTCCTTGCACTATCTTCTAAATCTAACTTTTTATTTATCTTCTAAATCTTATTTGTTACTTGACCCTTCAGTCTTTGTTTCCAGTTCTGCTAATTTGCTCTTAGGAGTTGCATTTTCTTTTTGTAGTATTAGAAAAAGATATAAAAGTCATACACAATTAGTTGTTCATAATTCATAGTTATATATGCATTGCACTCACACCTATGAACAATTTGGAGACTGCCAATTCACCTACAGCATGCCTTTGGGAAATTTGAGGAAACTGATGCATCCATTGAAAAATACACTGATACAGTGAAGACGTATAGGTGTGGTACCCCCGCCAAGAAATGAACACAACAACCTTTTCCTAAGATGGCAATGTTACTTCCTATGGTTGCTATTTGGAATGCCGTTATCTGCATAATACAGTTCCATTCTCTCAGTATAAGTTGTCAGGGCTTCCATGGCAGCATCATAATCCTTGCTCTGTCCAGCATGCTTAACAATTTAAAAAATTCATCCATGCTCAGCTGTACACATAGGAACAATACTAGGCAAGTTATCATCAGGACCATAAGATGTTCACTTGCTTTTTTGACTTTTCCGCCACACCAAGTCAGTATGTAAGTACTTGTTACACTAACATGCGATATGCCTCATATTTAACACACTACCACTTTGTTTTTAAACAACCACATCTCACTACATACAGTTTTTTCACTAATATATGACAGTTGCTTCATTTTATTTTGTTTCAAACAGCATCTGATCATTTCCTCGCTCCTTTTTAATACAAAAGTCACTGTATATTTCCATTCACTTGATCACTTATTCTCTTAAATGATATTCGGTTAATATTTACCCTTTTTAAATAAAAGTTTATTATGGAACACAATGTATTTAAATATTGCAGTACTCTACTGTTAGTAAGTCAGTTTGCCAGGTAAGTTTGGGTACAGCGGTAGCACTGTTACCTCACAGCAAGAGGTTCTCCTGTTCGATTCACGGCTGGAGTGCCTTCTTTGTGGAGTGTGCATGTCCTCCCCGCAGTCGAGTGGCCTTCGAAAGACATGTGTGAATGGGCGTGCCTTCTCTGAAGGTTGGGCATCGAGTTGGCAACTCAGCACCATAAAAATCGACTTCCAGTCATTAGCGGACTTGTACTGGTGCTGTTTCTAGTACATCCACTGATCCTGTGAATGAATTTGTATCCACACTGGTACTGCTGCTGTTTCCAGTGCCACTCTTTTGAATTGACCCCACTGTAAAAGCAACATAGTGTAGAATGTTCAAGTATTCTTCACCTCACCCTTTTTGTTGATTGCTCCCTGCCTGAACTATACATCTGTTTTCCGATTTTGAGTTGGGAGTGCCTGGTTTGCCTTCTGTTTGTGGGGACACAGATTTCCTTGTTAACTGGCAAAGTTATGTAGTGGATACTGATGTCAAATAAGCCTTTAAAAAAACTATGGAACCACAACAGCTTCCATCAATATGTTTTGCTTCCTACTACAGAAAATAATAATTTAGATATTGTTGCACTAAACAATCACTGTATTGGCTTTATTGTGCAACACTAATATAAATGCCACTGAATTCTTGTCAGAACATCACATATATACCCATTACAGCTACTAGCTTCAAGAATTTAACTGATATTACAAAACGATTTATGAACATAAAACTTGCTTGCTTAAAAATATTAACTCCAAGGTCACACAATTGTGGAGAAAGGACAGACACAATGGCAATGAAACCAGCTGTCTTCAGCATTCCACTAATCATGAGCATTTGTTCAGAGTGCAGGTTTAGGTGAATCAAACAGACAAAAAAAATCAACCTTAGCCTGCCTGGAGCATCATCTCCAACTTCACAAAACTCAGACCACTGCCTAAAGGACCAGAAACGGTGAAAACTGTAGCCACTGAAGTAAAAACTCCAGAAATTCAAATTGATACTGTTCCTAAGTATTTGTTCACCAATATTACTCAGCCTGATATAATTATACATGATTAAATGTCATCCCTCCATTGTATTAAATGTAAATAACAGAACCAATCACCAGTGGTAAAGAAAGTCTGTATGTAAGTTTATGGAAGATAATTATGTTAGACTGTTTTCTGTAACTAATAACTAAATGGGAATACTTGGGATAACTTTAAAGAGTATCCAGTCATGGGAATTTTATTAACATACTATGTTGTAATATCATTGATGGACGCATTCATGATTAAATATTAGACAAGGCACACTCTATAGAAAAATCCCTAATAGAACAGAAGCATCAAAAAGTGCATGTCACAGTGACACATAATGGGGGATTATCATCCCCACTTTAAAGTGCATATGAGGGTGACACATAATCTGCAGGTATTATCATCACCACCTGAAAGTGCATGTCAGGGTAACACATAATTGGGGATGTTATCATCTCCACATTATGAGGTTTGATTGTTGACACATAATGGGGGATTTTATCATCACCACCTGAAAGTGCATGTCACGGTAACACATAATTGGGGATGTTATCATCTCCACATTATGAGGTTTGATTGTTGACACATAATGGGGGATTTTATCATCACCACCTGAAAGTGCATATCAGGATGACACCTAATGTTTGTTTTTTATTATCAACACATGATGAGGTCCGATGGGTGACACATAATGGGGGGGGCAGTAATACCATCACCCCCAGAAAGTGCATGTCATGATGACCCATAACAGAGGGGTGTCATCATCACCTCATGATGAGGTCCGATGGGTGACACATAATAGGGGAGGGTTATTATCATCACCACCTGAAAGTGCATGTCAGGGTGACACAAAATGCAGGGGTATGAGGACTGATGGGTGACAGATAATGGGTGTATTATTATCACCACATGATGAGATCTGATTGATGACACATAATGGATGTATATTATCATCACCACATGATGATTTCTGATAGGTGACACAAAATTGGGGGTATTGTCATCACCACATGATGAGCTCTGATAGCTGACACATAATGGTGGGGTATTATCATCATGACCACCTGAAAGTGCATGTCAGGATGACACATAATGAGCGGGTATTATCAACACCACCTGAAAGTGCATGTCATGGTGACACACAATAGGGGGTTATTATCATCATCACCACAAGATGACATCCAATAGGTGACACATAATGGGGGTTATCATCATCACCAACTGAAAGTACATGTCAGGTTGACACATAATGTGGGAGCTTTTTATAATCATATGATGAGGACACATGGGTGACACACAATTGGGGTAATATCACCATCTGAAAGTGCATGTCATAGTGATTCATTATGGGGGGTATAATCATCACCACATGATGAGCTCCAATAGGGGACACATAATGGGGGTATTATCATCACCACTAGATAGTGCATGTCAGTCAAGCACATAATGGGGGGGTATTATCATCATCACTCCCTCACCCCCAAAGGAAGAAATACTTATCCAGCTGAATGTAGTCTCCCTGTCATCTCAGATGTCCAGGTGAGAACCGCCCTCAGTAAAGCTAAAAACACAGCATCAATGGGACCTGACTGTATCCCGGGTTGCGTGCTACGTGAACTCCAAGAGGAGCTAAACCCGCACATAAAAATGCAATTTAACCTTAGCCTTACTACAGGATATGTACCTGAAAAATGGCATACAGCAACAGTAGTCCCACTCCACAAAGGAGGCACCTCTACTGACCCTGGTAACTACCGCCCCATAAGCTTAACCAGCCTGGTCTGCAAAGCTATGGAAAGAATCATTATGAAACTAATAACCAGAGACATTGGGGACTTACAGACACTTGATCCCACCCAGTTCAGCTTTGTAAAATGCAGATCCTGCCTTTTAAACCTGGTTGACTTTTTTGAAACAGTCACTAGAGCCACTGACGAGGGCAAAGCTGTCCACACAGCCTACCTGGACTTGGCTAAAGCTTTCGACACAATACCCAACTCTGGCATCATAGACAAGCTCAACAGCTTAAATGTAAATCCATATGTCACAAGATGGGTGGCAAACTGGCTAAAGGATAGAACCCATAAAGTCAAAATCACTGGAGCCATGTCAGACTCAAAGCCAGTGACAAGTGGTGTCCCACAGGGCTCTGTCCTGGGACCCCTCTTGTTCGGCATTTATTTCTCAGATGTGAAAGCAAACATGGGAGGGTTGTGGCTGACAAAGTTCACAGATGACTGCAAACTAGGCGCCATAGTCGATACACCAGCTGACACATACATCCTACAGAAAGGCCTCACTGAAACGGACAACTGGTGCCGGAGTCATGGCCTTAAACTAAACGACAAAAAATGTATAGTCATCCCCTTTGGGAAAAACAAAGTGCCCACAAATTATCACATAGGCGGTAACCCACTGAGTATGGAAAAAGTAATCAGAGACCTGGGGACCCAAGTCAATAGTGACCTCTCATTTGACACCCATGTTGCCAAAGTGGTTAGAAAGACTTTCTACCTTGCCCACCTTATCATGAAGGAATTCACATCCAGATCAAAGGAGGTCATTGTGCCCCTGTACTCCTCCCTTATCAGGCCCATGATTGAGTACAATGCCCCATTTGGTATGTACCTCACCCGGCACTTGCAACAGTTAGAGAGACCCCAAAAGTACCTCACCAAGAGGATCAAGGGTCTCCAACATATGTCATATGCTGCCAGACTAAAGAAACTCCAACTCTATTCAGTAGCATACGACCTACTCAGAGGTGATCTGTGCCTGACGTACAAGGCCATGTCCAATCAGGAATTGATGGACATGCTCCACCTCAAAAAATCCAAATCCATCAGAACCACGAGAGCTAAAGATTTGAACCTCAGCACAAATATGAATAGGACATGCTGGAGTTAGATGTTAGATTCATAACTCAGAGGCTTCCCATACTCTGGAACAGAATGCCAGTTCATGTTAGGCAGAGCCCCTCACTGACTCTCTTCAAGAGAAATCTTGATGAGTGGATGGGAGATCGTAGGTTTACCCCAGGGGTCATCTCTGTGTCACTACTAGACAGAGGCACAGTAAACTACTTTTATTATGTAAGGGGGTCTTCACTGTGTCACTACTAGACAGAGGCACAGTATTCTAAATCTATTCTGTACACTTGTGTACCATTACATGGGGTGGCGAAAGCCACATCACTATGGCTAGGCTTATAAATGCCCCAGGGCAGATAGCCTTGTACCAAACTATGAAACTATGAGGTCATCTGGGTTACACATAATGTGGGGATGTTATCACTGCATGATGAGGTCTGATAGGTGACAAATAATGGGGAGGGTTTCATCACCACCTGAACATGCACATCATTGTGACACATAATGTGGGGTATTGGACAGTTAACTTTTCAACCACAGAAGGGTGGGCTGAGAGTGCCAATTTACTGACTGATACCTATTGGACAGGAACTTTTGAACCACAGAAGGGTGGGCTGAGAGTGCCAATTTACTGACTGATACCTATTGGACAGGTAGCTTTTGAACCACAGAAGGGTGGGCTGAGAGTGCCAATTTACTGACTGATACCTATTGGACAGGAACTTTTGAACCACAGAAGGGTGAGCTGAGACAAACCTAGTGAGGACATTTGAAGTAAAAGTTTGCTGTGACAATCTGTCAAAGAATTTAGTTGTCTAGAAATAATGTAGAAACTAGTTTGCCATTATCTCTAGCTTTACTGGCAGCATATAGGTTAGAAGGGCAGTGCTAGTACTACGGGATGGATGATAGCCATGCTGTGTAGGGAATAGGAATTGTTCCTGCTGGACCAATTGGTTTTGAATACATTTTTCAAGTATTTTGGTGAGGGGTGATGAGATTGCTATAGGTCTAAAGTTATTAATGTCTGTTGAATTTCCTCCTCTGTGCAGAAAGGGAATGTGTAGCTTTTTTTTCCAGATAAAGGGAAAGTGGGATTCCTGGATAGACCTATTTATTATAAGGACTGTAACAATGTTATTGGCTTCTATTTTTAGCCTATTTAGCCTGCTATTTTAACCTAAAAATCCATCCATGAATAGCAATAGGAAGAAGGAAGGTCATCAGCTGAATAAGAGCATGTTTTAAGTTTGTTTAAGAGTAGTTTTATATAAGATATGGTCACAGCTTTGAAGGTGAAAGTGCATGTGGTAATATGTGGCTGTTGGGAAGGGAAGAGATTAGATGTAGAGGGATCCTTAGTTAGAGCTGCTGTACTGCTATAAAATAAGAGTTGAATTGTATCGCAGTTTCATATGGTGAATTATCTGGAGAGGGATTTGAAGTGAATATTTGGCCAGGATTTAATATTTCTTTAACGGATGTCCACATTTTTTTTGTGTTGCGTTTTAGTATTAGTCAGGCAGTTATTATAGTATAATTTTTTTGTCTTTATTTGCTTTTTTAGTGTGATTGCAAAGTATTCTGAAGTCTTCAGGATATTGGGATGTTTTATGTAGTTGCCATTCTTTCCATGCTTTTTCTCTATCCTGCATTAACATTCTACTCTTTTTGGATAGCCAAATTGCAGTATTTGTTTTCACTCCCTTCTAGGAGATGAAAGGCTTTTTCAGATATTTAGGAAAGTTGTATTGAATTCATTTACAGCATTGTCTAAGGTGACTATTTTTAGGACATTCTAGTTAAGAGATGATAGTGTTGTAATAAACATTTCTGGGTTAAACTTGGAAAAGTTACATGTTGTTTTATATATAAATCTGCTGTTTAAATGTTTGAGAGAGATGTCGAGTCTTATAGTTTCGGGTGTTGATCACTTAGAGAGTCTGACAATGTACCTGTAATGGAATATTTGCTGGGGTCTGATACTAGGATCCAGTCTAATAGAGAATTTGGATGTCTTGCTATAATATGTGGGGCTTTTGATTATTTGCATAAAACCATAAATGTTCATGCTAGATGTAGGGGAGTTAAGAGTTTATATCCAACCAACTGACACTCACATCACCTAGTAATATTATTTATTGTGCAAATGTTATGGCTATTCAATGTAGGATACCTGCAGGATACCTTCCAGTATAGCTGTATTGTCACCAGGATGGATGTAAGGTACAGTGATACATATTTGTTTATAACTGTTTATTTTGGGGAAATCAATAAGAAACTCTGCTGAACTGAATTTTGGTGTTGGTTTGCTGTAATGGAAAATGTGGTAGGTGTTGGGAAATATTAAAGCAATACCACCAGCTTTCTTGTTTATATGGTCATTATGGATTATATTATAGCCAGGAGGTATAACTTCAGAGTCATTCTTGCTGGGTTTAAGCCAAGTTTCAGTTACAGCAAGACCATCAGGCTTAAGTTGTGAAATCCAAACGTACTTCAGCAGTTTTATTTCTTATACTTCTGATATTATTTGCAAAAAAAGTTAGATCACCAGAGTTGGGGATTTGGGTGTTCTTGTGTTTCAGAAGTGTGTGGGACAGAATTATCATTGTCATTATTGTGATGGGTGGAGTCAGAATTAGGGTGTATATCTCTTCATAGATGGATTTTAATATATTGGGGAGTTATGCATACTTGGTTTCAAAGAGGATTTGTGTACTTAATTTTGTTTTGGTTGAGTTGAAGTGCAACTAGTCAGCCTACATTTGGCATAAAAGTGAGGAGCAATATTAAATAGGTTTGGTCTACTGTGAAGAGAGTGTAAATAGAAACTACAGATAGGTGCTTGGGACAGAGTTTGTGATATGTTGTGAGATAATATTTATTTATGGTAGGCTGAAAAAATGGCATAGTAGAGAAGGATAGTGGGGAAGCTGAATAGTAGCATTATTAACTAATGGTATATGTATTTTATACAAGTCTGATAGAGGAGAAGCTGAATAGTAGCATTATTAACTAATGGTATATGTATTGTATACATGTCTGATAGTGGGGAAGCTGAATAGTAGCATTATTAACTAATGGTATATGTATTTTATACAAGTCTGATAGTGGGGAAGTTGAATAGTAGCCTTATTAACTCAGCATTAATGGTATATGTATTGTATACATGTCTGATAGTGGGGAAGCTGAATAGTAGCATTATTAACTAATGGTATATGTATTGTATACATGTCTGATAGTGGGGAAGCTGAATAGTAGCATTATTAACTAATGGTATATGTATTGTATACATGTCTGATAGTGGGGAAGATGAATAGTAGCATTATTAACTAATGGTATATGTATTTTATACAGGTCTGATAGTTGGGGGGTTGAACAGTAGCATTCTTAACTAATGGTATATGTATTTTA
>NC_056738.1:420751533-420845149 GCF_019279795.1 Protopterus annectens | reverse complement strand
TTGTATAAGTCCTTCTGAAAGTATATTGACATCTTCTGGGCATAAAATGATTACACCTAATTTGCAGTCATCAGCAAAGTTAGGCACAGGCCCTCAGTTTTGGCCTGAGGTTCTGAGAAGTATATTCTAAACAATAGGGGGCACATCACTGACCCCCCACTGCTGACAGCTCTGCTGGTCGAGGTAAAGTCCCCAATTTTGACTGAGTGTTATCTGAAAGTGAGATGGTTAGCAACGTACCTGACAACATAAAGATTTATATTCAACTGGGAGAGTTTATCAGTGGTGCCTGAATGTGGGAGTGTATTGAAGGCCTTTGCTAAGTCAAGGTAGGTTGTATGCACAGATTGGTCTTCATTTATGCCTCACCTTGGTGATGCTTTTGAGGAAGTCTACCAGGTTTAACAGGTATGACCTCTTTGACAAAAGCAAATGTGTCAGATTAAGGGTATGGAGGTCATCTATGTCCTTATTTATAGGGTTCATTATTATTTGTTCCATGGCCTTACAGATAAGGCTGGTTAAGCTTATGGATCTGCAGTTTCTATAGTCTGAGCCACACTTTTAATATTGTTGTCAAGTGGCATATGACGAATGGAAAAAAAAACTATTACTTGTAAAACTAGCAATAAAGGGTCAGTGACATGAATGTTGTAAGGAGCAGCTATACTGTCACCTTAGTCAAAATACCTCATAAATGACAGTGAATGAGTGTCTGCATGTATATATATCCACGAACACACCACATGTACAGGTGTGTGTACATCTGTGTATATAAACAGAGACACAAACAAATTCAGAGACAGGTTTGTGTGTGTGTATGCATTTTTTTAGCCTTTTTTATGGGTCTCCACTGAAATGGGCCTTTGGCTCAGTTATAACAAATGTCAAATAAGAAAATAAATAAAAACATACACACACACACACACACATATATATATATTGTCACAAACATGGGGACAAAATGCTCCACACCGGAAGTATATCCCTCATTGGTGAGATCTGATCATAAACTAATCTCACTGAAAATCCACATCCCGCCCCCACCCCAAACAAAAAAGACCATAGTGAAGAACTTCTCTAAAGCAAACTTCACACTACTCAAGACTGGTGTAGTATCCTTCAAGGCCCCTGAGCCAGAGGAAACCACAACCCAAGCTGCGGAAGCCCTTACAAATGCCTTCTATGAACACCTCCAGGACTGCATGGATCAGGCAATCCCAAATAAAACCAAGACTCTTTCCACAAAGGGCAAACGTCCAGTCTGGTGGACCCCAGCCATTAACAAACTTTACAATAAGAGGAGAAAGCTATTACATGATAGAACAAAATCCATAAAAGGGAAGTCACCCCTGATCATTATTAGTAAAAAGATACGAGCACTCATAAAATCAACTAAGGCCAATTTTGAGAGAAAAATTGCCATGGATTCAAAGGACAATCAAAAGGCCTTTTTCAGCTATGTTAGGAACCTGGGTGGAAACTCCCAGATATGCTCAGAATTAGTCCAAAATGATACAAAAATCACTGAACCCACAGACATTGCCAACATACTGGTAGACAGGTTCAGTGCAAACTTCACCCCTCTCCCCTAAAGGAGAGATAACTATCCCAGCCGAGTGTAGCCTCCCGGACATCTCAAATGCGCAGGTGAAAGCTGCTCTCTCTAAAGCTAAAAACACAGCATCAATGGGACCGGATGGTGTCCGGGCTGTGTGCTACATGAGCTAAATGAGGAATTAACCCGCACATAAGGCAGCTGTTTAATCTCAGCCTTACCACAGGATACGTGCCCAAGGAGTGGCGACGGCAACTGTGGTCCCACTCCACAAAGGCGGCGCCTCACGGACCCTGGTAATTACCGCCCATAAGCTTAACAAGTCTAGTCTGCAAAGCTATGGAGAGGATCATAATGGAGCTCATAAACAAAGATATAGGGGACTTGCAGACATTGGACCCGACCCAGTTTGGCTTTGTCAAGGGAAGATCATGCCTTTTGAACTTGGTCGACTTCTTGAAACAGTCACCAAGGCCATTGATGAGGAAAGGCAGTCCATACAGCCTACCTTGACCTTGCAAAGGCTTTGACACAATACCCCACTCGGTATTGTAGAAAAACTTACCAGCTTAAATGTAAACCCATATGTCACAAGATGGGTTGCAAACTGGCTTAAGGACAGAACCCACAGGGTTAGAGTTGCTGGCGCTGTGTCAGACTCCAAGCCGGTCACAAGTGGTGTCCCACAGGGCTCGGTCCTTGGCCCCCTATTGTTTGGCATCTACTTCTCAGAAGTACAGGCCAGCATGGGAGGACTTTGGCTGACAAAGTTTGCAGACGACTGCAAACTGGGCGCCATAGTGGAAAGTGCATCGGACAAGGATATCCCTCAGAAGGGACTCACGGAAACAGATAGCTGGTGCCAGAGCCATGGCCTGAAGTTAAACGCCAAAAAATGTATAGTCATACCCTTCGGGAAAAACAAGGTAACCCCAAGCTACCATGTAGGTGGCAATCCACTAAGCACAGAAGAGGTTATCAGGGACCTGGGGACCCAGGTTGACAGTGGCCTTTCTTTTGACACTCACATTGCTAAAGTGGTTAGAAAGACCTTCTACATTGCCCACCTGATCATGAAGGGATTCACATCCAGATCTAGTGAGGTCATTGTTCCCCTGTACTCTTCACTTATCAGACCAATGATCGAGTACAATGCCCCATTCGGGATGTATCTCACCAGACATCTGCAGCAATTGGAGAGACCCCAAAAGTTCCTCACCAAAAGGATAAAGGGACTCCAAAATCTGTCATATGCTGCCAGATTGAAGAAACTCCAGCTCTATTCAGTCGCATACCGTCTGCTCAGAGGTGACATGTGCCTGACATACAAGGCCATGTCCAACCCGAATTAATGGACATGCTCCACCTCAAAAATCCAAATCCACCAAAACCACTAGAGCAAGCGACTTAAACCTTAGCACGGATATAAATAGGACGTGCTGGAGGGATAGATTTATCACTCAGAGACTCCCTATGCTGTGGAATAAAATCCCGGTCCATGTGAGGTAGAGCACCTCGCTGACTCTGTTCAAGAGAAATCTAGACCTGTGGATGGGAGATCGTAGGTTTACCCCGGGAATCATCTCTGTGTCACTGCTGGACAGAGGCACAACAAACTAATGGGCACAGTATTTTTTCATATAAGGGGTGGCGTAAGCCACAAAAATTTGGGCTAGGCTTATAAATGCCTTAGGGCAGATAGCCTAGTATAAACCTATGAACCTATGAACCTATATATATATATATATATATATATATATATATATTGATCTATAACAAAGATATACAGCAAATCCATTTTAATCAACCAAAGCAATGCATATGATAAACACATAATGACATGGCATATGCATTTATTTCTTTAAATTATTATCTATTTCCATCTTGATAAGGGGGTAAGTGGTCTCATCAGCACAGCCATTTAAGTTGCAAAAAAGGCAAGTTTGAGAAAAGTTATGTGAATTCCAATATTACAGGTGAAGTATACCATTAAAACAAGTAGGTGCGCTGCATACAAAGGCCTAATAGAGTACACGCATTATTACATATCCAGCCTGCAACAAGTAGGTGCACTGCATACAAAGGTTTAATAAAATGCACACATTATTACATATCCAGCCTACAACAAGTAGGTCGCTGCATACAAAGGTCTAATAAAATACACACATTATTAAATATCCAGCATGATTCCACAGTGGTACAGTGTTAGTGTTGTTACCTCACAACAAGAGGTTCTCCCATTCGATTCTCGGCTTGGCTTGGCAGTGCCTTCTGTGTGGAGTCTGCATGTCCTCCCCGCAGTTGGGTAGCGTTTGAAAGACATGCGTGCGTAAATGGGCGTGCCTTTGTTGAAGGTTGGGCGTTGAGTTGGCACCTCGGCGTTTCATAAAAATCTACTGCCAATCATTAGCGGACCGGAGTTCCGCTGTGGCGACCCCTTACCGGGAAAAAGCCGAAAGACAAACAACAGCAATTAAATATCCAGCATATACAAATTTGACTGACATTCAAGAATGCCTTGAATTACAAGCCGGTCAGTAAGACATAGCAAGGCTGTGGTTTTACAACCAAGTGAATATAAACTTAGATTACATATTTCATACATGCTTATGCACACAGATAGGGAAATAGAGAGACTACATTTACCGCAACTTTCAAATGGTAACCAGTGTAACTCTATTGCAGTCAAATATTCAGCAAAAGAGTGAAAGATCCAAACATTTTACCACAATGCAGGAAAGATAAAGAAAATAAATTCAGTGGAATGGAATCCATATTATACAGACAGTCACTGCGAGTGATTCATGAAGGGCATCACCTAATGGGAAAATACTTTTAGTACAGTAACAAGATTCAGTTTCACAGTTGTCTGACATTTTTTTTTTATTATAAGATTTTATTCTTCTAGAATCTTAGGATATTTGCAACTCAGTGGATTTGTTTCCAGGACAAAAATGTCCAAACCAATGCTTCCTGTGAAATTTGGAGAAACTGTCTTATAAATATATGTCTGCATGAATACATGCACTAATAAGCAACACTGTTGCAGAACATATGACAAATAATTACCAGTGAAGGGAAAAAAGCATGTAGCAACAAACATAAAACAAAAGCAAACAAAAGAAAATACAATTGTCTAAGTTGGGATAAGCTTTCCACTAAGTTTTACAAAAAGCAAGCACATACTAAAGATGTAATTTCACTGCTGCAAAGGCTGCAGGTCTGAGTTTCACTAGATAGCATCTCAGTGTGATGCTAAACCAGTCATTCAACTAATAGTCTCTGGGTAGGGGAAGGGGAAGTACAAAACAACAAACTGTAAATTCTAAGCAGTTCCTATAATAAACATCCAACAGTGAAGTTTGTGAAATCTGCCCGCAGGAAGTTTCAAAGGAGTTAGCCACATTCCATCTCAAATTGCAGCTCTACTGACAACACCTTTCCATGTGAGCCATTCATTGGTCTAATCTGTGCATTTTATCCATTCAGAAAAGTAGCCTTTCAGACATTTTACGACCAGACTGCTGCTGCTACTCTAGAAAGTACAGCAGTAATGCAATCCTTATAAAGGGGCATTATTTTGTTTCTAAAATCATTTGTTTGCTAGACTATTTTGTTTACCTTTTAGTGTAGTGTAAGTCGCATATTCACACAGTCAGAATTTTCAGACAAGCTTGTGTGCATACTGCAGGTTAGATTTCACAAACTTCACTGTTGGATGTTTATTATAGGAACTGCTTAGAATTTACAGTTTGTTGTTTTGTACTTCCCCTCCCCTACCCAGAGACTATTAGTTGAATGACTGGTTTAGCATCAGTCTGAGATGCTATCTAGTCAAACTCAGACCTGCAGTCTTTGCAGCAGTGAAATTACATATTTAGTATGTGCTTGTTTTTTGTAAAACTTAGTGGAAAGCTTATCCCAACTTAGGCAATTGTATTTTCTTTTGTTTGCTTTTGTTTTATGCTTGTTGCTACATGCTTTTTTCCCTTCACTGGTAATTATTTGTCATATGTTCTGCAACAGTGCTGCTTATTAGTGCATTTACTCATGCAGACATGTATTTATAAGACAGTTTCTCCACATTTCACAGGAAGCATTGCTTTGGACATTTTCGTCTTGGAAACAAATCCACTGAGTTGCAAATATCATAAGATTCTAGAAGAATAAAATCTTACAATAAAAAAAAATGTCAGACAACTGTGAAACTGAATCTTGTTACTGTACTAAAAGTATTTTCCCATCAAGTGACACCCTTCATGAATCACACACGCAGTAACTGTCTGTATAATATGGATTCCATTCCACTGAATTTATTTTCTTTATCTTTCCTACAAGGTGGTAAAATGTTTGGATCTTTCATTCTTTTGCTGAATATTTGACTGCAGTAGAGTTACACTGGTTACCATTTGAAAGTTGAGGTAAATGCAGTCTCTCTATTTCCCTTTATTCCCCTATCTGTGTGCAGTGTGGCTCTCAACCAATCCATTAATTTGTCCACCTTTTTTTTCTAATCCCCAGAACAAGGGGGGAAAGGATTCTTCACTCTCTAGATGTGCACAGACAGCTCAGATTATATCGAGACAGGACTAAATCCTTCAGAAAGTCTAATCAATTGCTGGTTAGCTTTGCTACAGGGGCAGAAGGCCAAGCCATCTTCAAACAAACCATTTCCAAATGGATAGTACACTGCATCCATTTCTGCTACAAACAGCATGGAAAGCCTCCCCCTAGGGGGTCAGGACACACTCCACCAGAGCAGCCTCAACTTCTGCAGCTTTCCTTAGAGGAGTCCCCATCAGGAACATCCTGGAGGCTACCACCTGGACATCTGTTCACACTTTTATCAAGCATCATCACCTGCCTCTCTTCTCCAAATCCAGCGGCAGGGTTTCCCTCTGCAGTCTTGCAGGGCATCCTAGCCAGCCCCTAGTTTCTTTGACTGCCTCCACCCTTTTCATCAACTTTGGGAATCGAACCAAATGTGATGACTGCAACAGTGAAACACAAAGAACATAGTACAGTTGTGTACACTTACCATAAATGTAGATGTTCGAGTGTATTCACTGTTGCAGTCCTGGTTACCCTCCCTCCAGCCTCCTGTCTTTTCTATACTTTCTACCTGTCCTCTTTTTTGGCTATATCTTATGGCAGTGGTATTTACTTTCTACTGGAGGTGTTCCACATCATAGGATTGCTTCTTATTTTGGGGGCTCCTGACATCTGGGGCAAGAAAAACTGATGTAATGGTGTTGGCTGCATGTTTTATACCCCTGATGACCTGATGTCATGGAAGAGGTGACAGCATCCGACACAGAAATCACAAGACTCTGGTATTCGGGCTGACTGAGAGCTACCTGCAAGCAGATAAGGCTAGTGTGATGACTGCAACAGTGAATACACTTGAGCATTTACAATTATGGTAAGTGTACACAACTGTAATTTTTAACCTGTGCAGCAGTAATACTGGGTGCCTGACAATCTCCTGTTAATGTGATAGGTCCTTTTGAGGGGTAAAGTTGGCATTGAATCTGTCTGCCAGTATATTGGCAATATCTGTTGGCTCGTTATAGGAGGTACCATTGTGCAGTAGCTCAGAGCAAATCTGGGTATTGCCGTGAAGATTCTTTACAAAACTATAGAAGGCCTTGTGGTTGCCTTTACTATCTGCTGCTAGTCTGTTTTAATAACTAGTTTTAGAGGATTTGATGAGGGTTCTCAACTTTTACTTGAGGCTGATAAGGGAGTTTTTCCAGTCTTGGAACTTCACCTTATTCCGTATCAGTTTCCTCATTCTGTTGTAGAGTTTGTTTATGGCAGGGGACCACCAGATTGGCTTGCTTTTTTTGGAGGAGAGTGTCTTGGTTCTATTGGGTATGGTGAGATCCATGCATTTGTGTATGTGTTTGTACAGTGCATTGGTGTATGATTTGGCGGTCATGCAACTATTCTTCATTTGCATGGGTGCCGTGAAGTTACCCACTTCTGTTTTTGGGAGCTCAAAGTTAGCTTTGGAGAAGTTTTTCATGACTGGTTACCTTTGCAGGGGGTGGGATGTATGTGGATTTCCAAGGTCATTAGTCTGTGGTCGGATCTAACCATGGAGGAGTTGACTATTGGTGTAGAACAATGGTCGCTCATGTTGGTAATAACCAGGTTGAGTATGTTGCTATCTTTAGTGTGGGTAAGACCAAGTTGGTCCAGGGCATTGGAATTAATGAATTCCAGGAAATTTTGGGCAAGTGTATTCTTACATGAGTAGTTTTCCCAGTTAATGGAGGGGTAGTTGAAGTCACCCAGTATGAGAGTGTTAGGTTGGACCTTAATATTCTCCAGGGTGCTATGGAACTTGGAATGTGAGTCTTGGGACATGGTTGAGGACCTAAGGCAGGCTATGACCTGAATCGCTGTCTTACCCAATGTTAGCTGTACCTTTAGTATCTCTGAGTTATGCTGGACTACCAGTCTGGAACTCTGTGCACCCTTTATGAATATGGAAACACCACACCCTTTTGAGCTTTAGTCCAAGTTCTACGGCCGAAAGGTGTGGAATGAGTTATAGCCTGGTAGTTCAGGGATGCTTTCTGCGGCCTTAAACCAGGTCGCTGTTACAGCAAAAATGTCGATGCTCTCCATTTTAAGGAGTGCTTTGAGTGAGTGCATTTTGAGATTTAGACTTCTATCACTGAGCAGCATGATCCTCAGATTGCCATTGTTTGTAGCAATTACAGTGGTAATTTGGAATTTGGAACACCACCTAAAAAAGGCACTATAGGGGTGGCAAGAGCCTTGGCCAGTATCCGGAAGCCCAGGGGTGACAGATGCAGGCCGTCTCTGGCAAAGCATCGGGGTCTGTCACTCATGTCATCCAAGGCAGACAGCTAATGGATTCCCTTAGAATGGCACCAGAAACTTAGCCAATTGTTGAAATCAATCATTTTCTGCTTGTACTGTGGTATCATTCTGGGTGATGGTAGGATTCTGCTCATGGCTAGGGTCATAACCACCTGGGCTACATAATCCGAGTGCTCCTCCATGTCTCTTTTCAAGTAGTCCAGGGAGGTATGTCTCAGGTCATTCACACCCACATGTACAATGACAGAGTCATATTTGTACCTTTTGTTAAGGGTCCTGATGCGTGTGTTATGTGGTGTATCCTGGCACCTGAGAGGCAGCTGACTGTTACTTTCTCCTTATTCAGCCTAGTGATTTTGACATCAGTGTGCCTCACTATCGAGTCACCTATGACTAACATGTTGGGCATGCGGTTTTTCCTTAGGGGCTTTGGTTGAGTGGCACACTGTTTAGGAGAGTTATGTGTCTCATGATTAGTGTTGTGTTGTGGTGGTCGAGTGCATTTTCTGCCTTGTAGGTCTCTGCTGTTTGATTAGATTTTTACTGAGACCCTCCACTTGCTGTTTGGGTACATTATGTGAAGGCAGTGCTGGTGTGTGTTCTGGAGGGCTATGTGTTCCATGTGGTGTGGTGCAAGTGTTGACCTTCTCCTCTTGACCAGTTACTCAGGTCTTTGCTGCAGAGTGTGTGGCTTGCAATTTGGATATACAAGTGCATCTCTCGCAAGTCTGAGTGCTGGGAGGTAAGAGGAGAGGGTTGTCGGTGTACATGAGGCAGTTTCTACACTGTCTCGGGATGCTCAAGTTCACCACGTTAACAAAAAAAAACACAGGAAACTGACCTTTGGCCATGCCTGGAGGGGTGGGTATTAATAATAAGTGCTGGAGCTGTTTCCTTGTAGAATGGTTAGTGTTGGTAGCACTTTTGTGTGCCACAATAATTGCTGCAAGAAGTCTGGTAAAGTGCTAGACTAATAAGCTTTTAAAAGTGCAGGAGAAGAGAGAACTAGCAGATCTAAGGCAAAAATTGAACAGCAGTCTTTGGCACCACTCAGAAGCTTACAAACCGTCCTAGATACAGCAACTCTGTATCTGGACTAGACTATAGTTACAGGAAAGGCAGCAAACAGGAGCGCAAACAAGTGCTTTTAAATATGTTAAACATAGAAGGTTGTCTCCATTTTTATTTAATTTTTATGTGCAATGGTGTTTTTAAACTACTGAGTGTATATTGCAGACATCTTACGCTGTTGCACTTCATCAGCAAATTGTTTGCAGCAAAGTGTTACATTTGCTCTCAGTTGCAATTTACACTGTTTCACTGTAAAACTGTTACATTATGTAAAAAAAACTATTGATGCCTATATATATCTTTAATTATGAGACAGTCAGGTACAAAAAACTATGACTTTGCATAGAACCTGTGTGTCTGATTGCTTGTTTCTTTATTTTGTAAAATAAATGAAACTACAATTTCACATGGAATATGTGTGTCTGTTTACTTATTTATGTATGTATAAAAATGTACAGGCTAGTTCTAAATATGAAAACAATGACTGCCTAGTTTGTAGACTATACATGGCTATAAATGTCATTGATTTATTGTGATTTCATGGCATTTTAGTTATAACTGAAGGCATACCTCTCAACCTCATAGTATAGAGAGAAAATCCTTGACAGAAACATGTTATTGTCTACAGTAGTTACCAACTTCCAAGATAAAAGAATAGAGAACAATTACTTTACTCAAAAGTGTTACACAAAAAACAATAAGATACAAGCAGAAGACAGCATCCATTTGACTCCAAGATGACTGACAACTGTCCAGTAAATACCATTTACCGTTTATCCGCCGGTTGCTACTAAAGAACAGGTCCTCGCTGCCCTCTCCAGACTTAAACACAGTACAGTAATGAGACCTGGTAACATGCAGGGATGCCTCTAAATAGTTTGACACATGACCTGTCCAGCCCGCTAGAATCTCTGTTCATCCACAGTCTCCAGACAGGCTGCACCCCTGTGGAACGGAGGACAGTAACAGTCATCGCTCTACATAAAATTGGACCATCAACAGACCCAAGGAACTACAGACCCATAAGTTGGACTAGTCTTATATGCAAGGCCATGGAAAGAATTATCATGGATATAATAAACACATTGGAAATCTTCAAAACTGGACCCATCCCACTTCAGTTTCATCAAGGGTAGGTAACACCTACTATACCCGGTGGAGACATTTGATAAGGCCACTTGTGCCATGCATGAACTACCTATCTAGTAGTGCATACTCCCTACCTCAACCCGGCAAAGGCATTTGACACAATACTTCACTTGGATATTATAGACAGACTCACAGATTTAGACATAAATCCCCATGTAACCCGATGGATAGTCAAATGGCTCAAGGATAGGACACATGAAGTTTGGGTGGGGGAATCCACCCCCACCAATAGGTCTGTTACTAGTGGTGTTCCACAGGGCTCAAAACTGGGACCTCCTGTTTGGAATGTAATTCTCTGAAGTCAGATCAAATATAGAGAGTCTTAGCCAACCAGATTTGTTGATGACTGCAAACTGGGGCCAATGATCAATTCCTCCAAAGATGTAGATATCCTTGAGGAAGTTCTGAGAGCCACGTAACTTGTACCAGAACCATAATATAAAACTAAATGCAAAGAAGAACATATTTATAAGCTTTAGGAAGATGGCCACCCCTGCAAATTACAACATTTTAAACAATCTCCTAAAAGTAAACCCAGTAGTAAGGGACTTGAGAACTCAGGTTGACAGTAACCTGAACTTTGATCATCATGCAGCCATCATCATTGCATTCTATGTGATGCAAGTCAGCAGTTATGGCATGGCATCCAGATCTAAGGAGATCATAATCCCACTAGGCTCAGCCCTCATTAGACCAATAGTCGAGTAGAGGCATTTGCAACAACTACAGCGGCCATGGAGATTCTTCATTAAAATAATATAGGGTGTAAATAATATGTCCTATGTGGACTACCTTAAAGCCTTGTCCCTGCACTCAGTCTCCTACAGACTACCAAAGGCCAATCTTTGCCTAAAACACAAGGCATTCTCCAATCCAGCCCTGATAGATTTGCTACACATTCACAAAACAAACAGCACAAGAATATCTGTGACATAAACAAAATATGATTGGAGGAACAGGTGTATGTTTCATAGATTACACCCCTTCTCTGGAACAGACTTCCCATGTATGTGAAACAGAGCTCTTTTCTAAGCCTATTCAAATATTTGGACCAATGGATGAGAAATCATAAATTCACCCCTGCTTGTCACCTGTGGCCTTTATGGACAACAGTAGCTTGTAGATGCTGTCAGGCACAGGGATATACTAAAGTCATTCCAGTCCTTGGACACTGATAATTAAGAAAACTGGGGCATAAATGGGTAGGCTTAAAAAGGCTCTGGACCATTAGTCTGGCATTCTCCTATGAGGAGTTCTTCTTGTCAGTTGCAAATGCATGAATTTGCTTTCCGCAGACATTTATGAAACAAGAACATGTTGGAATCCAGGAATACATATAGGTTCATAGGTAGGTAGAAGGATATTGTCCCTGGGGCCTCTATAAGCCTAACCAAAAAGGTACCATGTCTTTTGCCACCTAAGAAAATTATTTTCCTGTGCTCCTGTCGAGCAGAGCCACATAAGTGATCCCCAGAGTGAATTTCCTATTTCCCATCCAATCATCAAGATTTTTCTTCCAGAGTGCTAATGAGGAGCTTTGTCTGATACAGATAGGTAGTTTGTTCCAGATTATGGGAAGTCTCTGGGAAAGGAATCTATACCTCCAGCATGTTCTGTATATTGTGGTGACAAGGTTTAGGTCCCTAGAGAGTGTAGCTTGGAGGGACTGGGATTTCTTTAAGTGGAGCATGTCCAACAGCTCTGGGTTTGACATAGCTTTGTATGTTAGGCAGAGATCGCCCTCTGATATGCGACGGAGTAAAGCTGGAGTTTTTTGAGATGGTCTGCATAGGGCAACTGTTTGAGGCCGGTAATTCTCTTAGTGAGGTATTTCTGTGGCCTTTCCAGTTGTTGTAGATGTCTTGTGAGATACATACCAAAAGGGGCATTGTACTCTATAATGGGGCTAATGAGTGACGAGTAGAGGGAGCAATGACCTCTTTTTTTCGTGGATGAGAAGCCTTTTGTGAAGAGATGTGCTACATAGAAGGATTTTCTGACTACTGTGGCAATGTGATTATCAAAATAGAGACTACTGTCCACCTGCGTCCCAAGGTCTCTTATCAAACTTTTGATACTAAGTAGACTACCACCTATGTGGTAGTGCATGGGTGCAGAGTTTTTACCAAAGGAGATGACAATGCACTTTTTGGCATTGAGCTTGAGGCCATGGCTTTGACACCAGGCATCTGTCTCAGTGAGGCCCTTTGGTAGGATGTCCACATCGTTAAGAGTTTCGATTATGGCTCCTAGTTTGCAGTCATCTGTGAACTTTGTTAGCCAAAGACCTTCTGTGTTAGCCTGTACCTCAGAGAAGTAGATATCAAACAGGAGAGGACCCAGGACTGAACCCTGTGTTTCTCCACTTGTCACTGGTCTGAAGTTGGATTTGGAGTCTGCTACTATCACAGTGTGGGTTCTGTCAGTGAGCCAGTTGGCAACCCATCTTGTGTCTCAGGGATTTATACCTAGTTTAGTGAGTTTATCTATAATTCCAGAGTGGGAGATGGTGTTGAAAGCCTTGGCGAGATCTAGATAGCCTGTGTGAACCACCTTACCCTCATCTACGGCTTTGGTGACTGCTTCAAAGAAGTCTATCAGGTTTAGGAGACATGATCTGCATTTTACAAACCCGAACTGGGTGGGGTCCAGAGTTTGGATGATGCATTCCATGGCCTTGCAGACCAGGCTCGTCAGGCTAATGAGGTGGTAGTTCCTATGGTCCATGGTTGCTCCCCCTTTGTGGAATGGTATAAATGGGATAACCGTCACTGTGCACCATTCAGTGGGCACAAATCCTGAGGTAAGGCTATGACTGAACATGGTACTTAGGTGGGGTGCCAGTTCATTCTGTAGTTCGTGCAGAACGCAGCCTGGGATGTTGACAGGTCCCATGGATGCTGTGTTCTTGGCTTTGAAGAGTGTGGTTTTTACCTGTGCAGCCGTGATTACGGGAACTTTGCATTCTTCCGGTATAGAGATGGGACCTTTTGGGGTGAGAGGGGGGGGGTAAAGTTAGCACTGAACCTATCTGCCAGGATGTTGGCAATATCAGTTGGTTCTGTATATTTAGTCCCATTGTGCTGTAACTCAGAGCAGATCTGAGTGTTTCCATTCAGATTCTTGACATAGCTATAGAATGCTTTGTGGTTGTATTTAGAATCAGTGACAATTTTGTTTTCATAATTAGCTTTGGAGGATTTTATGAGGAATCTCAGCTTCTTACTGAGGAGTTCCACCAATCATGCGATTTTACTATTTTTTGCAACAGTTTCTTTCTTCTGTTGTAGCATTTGTTTATGGCAGGGGACCACCAGATTGGCTTCCTTTTTTGGAGGGTAGCATCTTGGTTCTGTTAGGGATAGCATGATGTATGCACTCTTGTAAGTGCTTATAAAGTGCATTTGTGTAGGATTCAGCAGTCGTACCTCTATTGTCCATCTGCATGGGTATCGTGAATTTTGTCACTTATGTCTTAAGAAGCGTAAAGTTGGCTTTGGAGAAATTGTTTACTGTGGTTTCCCTAATGGGGAGTGGGGGCAGGATGTGGATGTCTAGGGTGATTAGCCTGTGGTCGGATCTGTCCAACGAGGAATTGACCTCTGGTGTTGAACACCAGTCACCCATGTTGGCAATGACCAGGTCTAGGATACTGCTAATTCTGGTGGGAGTATGGATAAGTTGATCCAAGGTACTGGAATTTATGAATTCCACAAAACATTGATCAAAAGAGTTGGTACATGAGTATTTTTCCTATTTAATGGTGGGGTAGTTGAAATCACCCATTATTAGGGTGTTTGGTTGTACCCTAATATTTTCCACTGTATCAAGAAATGAGGAGTGGGAATCCTGGAGCCTGGTGTGAGATCTGTAGCAAGCTACAATTTGGATCACGGTCTTGCCCAGAGTTAGTTGCACTTGGATAATCTCGGATGCATTATGCTGAGCAACTGGCATGGAGGTGTGGATATCCTTAATGAATATGGACACGCCTCCACCTTTAGTGTTTCAGTCCAGATTAGGTGGCCGAAAGGTGTTGTATGAATTATAGCCTGGTAATGCAGGGGTGCTCTCTGCAGCCTTGAACCAGGTCTCTGTCACTGCACAGATGTCGATGTTCTCCATTTTTAGCAGTGCCTCAAGTGAGTGCATTTTGAGGTTTAGACTTCTGGCATTGAGTAGCATTACCCTCAGATTTTGCTTGCTTGTACTTGTTACAGTGTTGAATTTGTCATTTGAACCTTGCCTAAAAAAGGCATTATAGGGGTGGCAAGAGCCTTAGCCACTATCCTGAATCCCAAGGATGACAGGTGCAAACCATCTCGGGCAAAGCATCGTGGTCTGTCGATCATGTCATCCCAGGCAGACAGATACTGAATCCCCTTAGAATGACACCAAAAGCTTAGCCAATTGTTGAAGTTGATCATTTGTCCTTGTACTATGGTATCATTTTGGGTGATGGCAGGATGCTTCTCAGGGCTAGGGTCATACCTGCCTGGGCTACAAGATCGTAGAGCTCCTCCATGTCTCTTTTCATGTAGTCCAGGAGGTACATCTCAGGTCATTCACACCAACATGGACAATGACAGAGTCATATTTGTACTTTTTGTGGAGTGACCTGAGTGCGTGCATTATGTGATAGATCCTGGCACCAGACATGCAGCTGACAGTAACTTTCTCCTTGTTTAGCCTGGTAAGTGGAACATCAATGTGCCTCACAATAGAGTCACATATGACTAGAGTGTTGGGTACATTGTTATGCCTTATGGGCTGTGGTTGAGTGGCACAATGACTTTTTGGGCTATGTGTCATTTGGGTTGTGTTGGGTGTGGAGGCTACTTGCATTTCTGCTTTGGAGGTCTCTGTTGCTTGGGCAGATTTTTATTGAGAGCCTCCATGAATGTAGATGTGTGTTGTGTTTCTATGTGTGTGTTTTGGTGATGTAGGTTTTGGGGGCCTATGTGATGAGTGTGGGACGGTGCAAGTGTTTACCTTCTCCTCTTGACTGTCTAGTCCAGTCTTGGGTGAACAGAGCTTTGCTTCCAGTTTGGCTATATAAGTGTATCTCTCACAGGTTGTAGTGTTGGGTGGTAGGAGAAGAGGGTTGTCTGTGTGCATGTGGCAATTGCTGCATTGCTCCCAAGATGCCCAGATTCAACAGGTAGACAGGAGAAAAAGTACAGTTTTGTACCTACCATAAATGTATATGTCCGATAGATATGCAACTGCAGTCATAACATATGGGTTGTCCTGCCTCAGGCAGCCCTCGGTCGCCGGATTCCAAAGTCTGGGTCCGACGTCGGCTGATGTCGCATTTCTCTCCGACGTCAGAGCGGCTGGAGTATATAAGCATCAGCCGATGCCATTTTCTTCAGTGTTTCTTGCCCCAGATGCCAGGTGCCCTCCAAGGAAGGCTGTAATCAAATTGGAAGACAAAAACAGGATTCCAGACAAATAAGTAAGCAATAAACAGATACACCATAACAGATATCCCCAGCTAAGAGAAAACAGGGATAGGAGTGGACCCAAGACATAGAGGGGTATGGAGGGAGGGAAAATCCGACTGCAGTTGCATATCTATCGGACATCTACATTTATGGTAGGTACAAAACTGTACTATGTCCTTCAAGAATGCAACTGCAGTCATAACATATGGGTAGAATACCATAGCTTAGCTGGGGGAGGAGGAATGCTCTAGGAAAGAGATGGTGTGGCAATCAAACCCTGCAGGACTGCCGAAGCAAAGCCTGTTCTGGATCTGGAGTATAGAGGGAGATTGTAGTGTTTGGAGAATGTATGCACGGAGCTCCATGTAGCAGCTTCTAGAATGTCCTTTGTAGGCACCCCTCTTAAAAATGCTGTAGAGGTGGCTGTAGCTCTGGTGGAGTGTGGTCTGACACTGGCTGCAACATTCTTCCCATGGAAGGAATAACAAAATCTGATGCAATGTCCAATCCATTTTGAAATAGTCTGTTTTGAAATTGCTTTTCCTTGTACTCCAGGGGCGTAAGCTACAAAACGTTGATCAGACTTCCTACTGGTCTTGGTTCTGTCCAGGTAGTAGCGAAGTTGTCTGTGAATGTCCAAGGTATGTAACAGTCTTTCCCCTTTGTTCTCAGGATTGGGGAAGAAAGCAGGCAGATGAATAGCTTGATTTAAAGAAACCCTAGATACCACCTTTGGCATAAAACTAGGGTTGGTTCTTAAGGAGACCCTGCCTCTGTGAAATATTATGAATGGTGGTATTGCCATTAGGGCCTGTAGTTCCAAAACCCTTCTTGCTGAGGTAATTGCCAACAGGAAGCTGTCTTCCATGAGAGAAATTGTAAGTCCACTGAAGCTGCTGGCTCAAACGGAGGTAGAGTCAGTTTTTCTAGGACAAAGTTGAGGTCCCAAGCTGGCACTGGAGCCTTTCTTGGTGGCTTAATGTTCTTGATTCCCCTGAAGAATTGCCTTAGCAAAGGATGTGAAAACACAGGCGGATCGGTATTATATCTAGCTGAAATAGCTGAAGCATGTATCTTTATGGAAGAATATGAGAGTCCATTCTGTAGCATATCTGCCAAGTATTCCAGGATGAGTGGGATGTTCAATAATGATGCATCACGTCCCTTGCTGGTATTCCAAATGCTGAATCTCTTCCATTTTGCTAAGTAAACCTTTCTGGTGGATGGTCTTCGAGCGTCTGTTAATATCCACTGAACTTCCTTCGAGAGAGATAGATTGAGGTTATTCATGGGATCTCCCAGGCTGTTAGCTGCAGTGTCTGAAGATTTGGATGCACTGTTTTGAAGTTGTGCTGAGTCAAAGGTAGGGGCCATTGGGGAAGGGCCCACTTTTTGTTGTGACATATGCTCCGTAGTAGTGGGTACCAGTGTTGTCTTGGCCAGTCTGGAGCTATTAGGATCCCCTTGGGTCTCTCTGCTTTGATCTTTAGTAATACTGTGGTCATCAGTGGCAGAGGTGGGAATGCATAGATTTTTAGGAAGTTCCAGTTGAATGAAAAAGCATCTATTTTCCAAGCTTGTGGATGGTATGTCCTTGAACAGAATTTTTGTAGATGATGGTTGAGGTGAGAGGCAAATAGGTCTACTTCTGGCCTGCCCCATGTCGAGGTGAGTTGTGTGAAGATCTTCGGATGTAACCTCCACTCGTGTGGATCTATGAAATTCCTGCTTAGGCTGCCCGCCAGCACATTGTCTTTGCCTGGAACAAACTGGGATTGTAACTGTATGTTTAGGCTCAGTGATTTTTCCCAAAGATTCATTGTCAGTCTGCAAAGGGGGTAAGAATGGGTGCCCCCCTGCTTGTTTATATACCACATCACAGTGGTGTTGTCTGTCCGTATCAATAAATGGCCTTGCTGAAGTTGTTGTCGAAAGGCCTCGATGGCATGCATTACTGCCAGCATTTCCTTTTGGTTTATATGCAGATGTGTTTCCTTTGGAGACCATTGTCCTTGTATACATCTGCCTTCCATGTGCGCCCCCCATCCAAGGTCTGAGGCATCTGTGGTCATGGTCTGTGTTATCTGAGGTTTTTTGAATGACATACCTGTGTTTGCCTGGCTTACCGAGGCCCACCATAGGAATTCCTTTTGTAGGCATGGAATGAGTGGTATGGTTGCCTCTAAGTTGTTGCTGTGCTGAGACCATAGGCTTTTTAGGTACCAATGAAGCTTTCTCATGTGTAGTCTTGCTAATGGAACCAGGAGAATGCAGGATGCCATGTAACCCAGGGCCTGTAGGAATCTCCTTGCAGTCATCTGGGTGAGTTTTGCCAAACCTTTGAAATAATGAGTTAACTTCTCTTGCTTGTCTTCTGTCAGGTAAGCCATTTGAGAGGCTGTGTCTAGATTGGCTCCTAAGAAGGTTATTTGCTGGGATGGTTGAAGTCTTGACTTTTGGAAGTTGACTGTGTATCCCAGAGCCTGAAGTAATTGTATGACATAGTTCAAGTTTTTTGTCAACATCAATTTGTCGTCCGCTTGTATGAGGCAGTCATCCAGGTACAGGTAAATTTGGATCCCCTGGAGCCTGCAATGAGCAATTACTGAAGCCAGGCATTTTGTGAATACTCTGGGCACAGTAGATAAGCCAAATGGCAATGCTGAGAATTGATAATACTCTGGCCCTGCAAGAAATCTGAGGTATCTTCTGCAGCTGTGTCTGATAGGGACATGCAGGTATGCCTCCTTGAGGTCCAGAGTAATCAGCCAAGACCCCTTGCCCAGCATGGGAAGGAGTTGCTGTAGAGTCAGCATTTTGAACTTTGGTACTATGAGAAAAGTGTTTAATGCGGACAAATCCAGTATTGGTCTCCATTGAGTTTCTTTTCTTGGAACAAGGAACAGTCTTGAGTAAAACCCCTGGCCTTGTTCTTGTTGTGAAACTCTTTCTATTACTTTGATCTGAGCAAGCAGAGAAATTTGCTTGATAGCCTCTGCCCTCTGGTTTTGTGGTAGGTTTGGCATGCCTTGTTTTCTTGGTAAGGTATGAAAATGGAACCTGTAACCATAATCTATAATGTCCAAAATCCATTTGTCCTTTGTCAATCTGTGCCAATTGTCTGAAAACAGAGATAATTTTCCGCCCAAGGGAGCTTCTATTTGCTCCTTGGTCAGCGGACGTAGAGGAAAGTCATTGAGATTGTGCCTGTGGGGCAGGGGAGACCCCTGTGTCACTTCTTTGGTTTGCTGGCTGCCATTGTCGTCCCCTGTAAGGACCTCTGTATTGTCCTCTTCCTCGGCCACGCCTGTTTTTACCCCTTTGAAATTTTTCAGGATTAGGAAAGGACCTGTTTTTTGAAGGCCAATTCCTGCTGAATCTGAGGGGCTGAACCTGGAGGAAATCTTTGACCGTCTGAACTGATTTTGCTTTTTCCTCGATGGACTTTAACACATCTTTAGCATTAGCACCAAAAAGCTTGTTCTTTTCCAAGGGTGCATCCAGAAGTTTTGCCTTAACATGATCTGGTAGAGGTTGTTCTTTTAACCATGCATGTCTACGAATGACTGCCCCTGTCATAGCTGCCCTACATGAAGCTTCCAATGCATCATATCCACACTGCAGAAAGTGATTGCTGACTTGCTGAGAATTATGTACAGCTTCCTGCAAAGACTTCCTGTCTAAAGAATCAGGAGAGGCCAATGTTTTCTGTAAATCATCTAACAGGTAATCCTGATATTGTAACATATGAAAGAGGCAATTCAGAGCTCTCATAGATAAAGTAGTGGAAGTGTAGACCTTTTTCCCCCATCTCTCTAATGACCTAGCTTCCCTGTTGGAAGGCAAGGGATTTTTAGAGGTGGAAGCTGAAACACCTTTAGGTCCCTGAGAAATAGTTTCTAAATCAACAGCATGGGCCCTGAATAAATGGGAATGTGTTTCTGGGACCCTGTAATATCTGTCTGGCTTGGCTGGAGCAGGAGGAAGAGAATCAGGGGTAACACTGGAGTCAGAATATAGATCATCCAAAACATCAAGCACAGGAGGAATAGCTAAGGGCCTGTGCTGGGGCTTTTTAAGGAAGGTTCGAAGGCGCTTTCTGGAATCAGAATATTCCTGGCCTTGCCACTTGAAATGTTCCCTCATGGTATGCAGAACTTCCCCAAAAGAAATATCCTCAGGAGGGGAGGCCGAGGAGAAGGAATCCTCTGCATCCGAGTCCTCATAGGTCTGGAAGAGCTCTTCCTGGCCATCGGAGTGGACAGAGTCCTCAGAATCTTCATCTGAAGGGATAGGGTCAGAGGGTTCAACCCAGGGCCTCTTATCCGAAGGAGGCTGGGATCCTCTCTCAGGATGGGCCTGTGAACCTCTAATCATGGAAATTAAGTCTGCGGCCATAGTCATGATTTGTGTCTCAGGAGTAGGCTGAGGTAAGGCTTTAGCAGCAAGGTGCTTGGTCTTGCTGGCTGCCTTAGCACGAGTGTAGGCCTTAATAGACATGGCCATAGGAGGCCTAGCAGCTCCACGTGCAGGAGTGACCTTTTCTACAGCAATGGTCTCGGGCATTTCCTCGGTTTCAGTATCCGGAGGAAAATCTATAACTGGCGTCGGACTGGTATCCACTATTGGAGTCGTCGGTAATGCGGTGTCTTCGGTTCGGAGCGGTGGAATAACCGTCTCAGGGGGAACCGGAGCACTCGCGGTAGGTTTTGGCATGGAGTCGGTGGTAGACGCGGGCCGAGGATGTCGGTCCCGGTCTTTTCGTTTCTTGGGAGTTTGCGATGTCGGAAGTTCCGACGGCATTGTATAAGCAAATTTTTCACCGAAAAAGTCTTCAGCGAACTCTGCCCGGCGCCTGAGAGTGTGCTTATTGAAGCGAACACAGGCGACACAGGCCGAGACGTCGTGGTCTGGGCCAAGGCAAGGAAGACAGTAAGAGTGGAAATCCTTATGAGGTATTTGTTTACCACAAGACAGACAATTGTTAACTTTTTCAGTAATTTCTGACATCGGCTGAGGCAAGAAAAGGTCCCCAACGGGGTACTTAGCTTTTTTGATGACTTCGGATTCGAAGAATACAGGAGCTGACCGACCGGCACTTGCGAACTGCTTCTGCTTCGGGCACCGTGCGGCAAGAAAGACTGAAGAAAATGGCGTCGGCTGATGCTTATATACTCCAGCCGCTCTGACGTCGGAGAGAAATGCGACATCAGCCGACGTCGGACCCAGACTTTGGAATCCGGCCGACCGAGGGCTGCCTGAGGCAGGACAACCCATATGTTATGACTGCAGTTGCATTCTTGAAGGACATCTCCGGGAGCTGATCCTTAGACATGCCTGGATAGGTGCATATTTATTAAGTACTAAAAAATGTGTTCCTCTACACAAGTGAGGAAAGTTGAGTGCTGTCGTAATTTGTAGCTTATTTAGTGCTTACAACGAATTCTGACAAGTGCTGAGCTAAAAGAAACCGATTTGAGTGCTAAAACTAAAAAATGGCTAGTTCTAAGGGAAAGTTTGAAGAGCACACTTTATGGTGCTGAAAATAGTGTAAACCTAGCAAGGTGGCAATGCATAAAGCATATATATTTTTTCTTTTTTTATATAACAGTAGCAAATGAGCAAACTGATTTAAACAAATTAACCAATTAACCAATAAAAAGCTAAAATCTGAGCCCGGTACCAGCAGTTTTCGATCAGACAAGTTCTAACTGCACACTCCTGCCACTAGTGTGCAGGGGAACCTTCTCCAAAAAAAGATGGTCTGTATTAGTGCTTAGGTTATACAAACAAAGCTAGATTCAGCAGGTCTGAATCTAGTCTATGCTACAGCAAACAAGACGTACCGATTTCAGAAAGAAACAGTTTAAATAAGCAGGCACAATAATCCTTTAACCAGAAACTCCCAGCTCAGAAGGGCAGAATCTACCCTCTCCTCCCATGAGTGCAGACCACACCTGTAAAATAACTGGCCCATAGCCCAAGTGCTTAAACCAGAACTAATCCACTTTTAGAATAACAGACACTGAGCCTTCAATCACCAATTCCCAGCTTAGAAGGATGTAAGCTACCTGTCCTGCCACAACAACAGTGCAGACCACAAACCTTCTTAATGTAAAACAACTGATCTGAAGAGCAAGTGCTTAAACCAAAGGCTTAGAATAACAGTTACAATTTAATCAGGCTACTAACAAGCAGCAATAAATGCAGCAGAATGAATGAAATTAAGTACTTTTAAGAACAGGCAGCAAAAGCAAAATAAAGTAGGAAGAAACACAAATACAGTAAAACCAGATGAATAAAGTGCAGTTTATATATATATATATATATATATATATATATATATATATATATATATATATATATATATACACACATACATATATACATACATATATATGTATGTATGTGTGTGTATATATATATATATACATATATATATATATATGTATATATATATATATATATAATATATATATATATATCTATATGTATCATATATATATATATATATATATATATATATATATATATATATACACATATATGTGTATATATATATATATATATATATATATATATATATATATATATATATATATATATATATATATATATATACACACATATATGTGTATATATATATATATATATATATATATATATATATACACATATCTAAAACGAACAATTACATTTAAACAAATTACACAATTAAAACCAGTAAAAAAGCTCAAAACTGAGCCCTGTTCCAGCAGTCTTCAATTGGACAAGTTCTAACTGCACACTCCTGCCACTGGGGTGCAGGGGAACCTTCTCCAAAAAAGATGGCCTCGGTCTTTGCTCAAGTTATACAAACAAAGCTAGATTCAGCAGGCCTGAATCTGGTCTATGCTACAGCAACAAGGTGCACCAATTTCAGAAGGAAACAGTTCAAATAAGCCTTTAACCAGAAATTCCCAGCTCAGAAGGGCAGAATCCAGCCTCTCCTCCCACAAGAGTGCAGACCACAAACCTTCTTAATGTAAAAATAACTGTTCTGAAGCCCAAGTGCTTAAACCAAACAGTTACAATTTAATCAGGCTACTACCAAGCAGTAATAAATACAGCAGAATAAATACAACTGAGTACTTCTAAGAAGAAGTAAAAGCAAAATAAAGTAATAAAGGAGAAGGCATATGAAGAGTTGTATGAAAGATTGGACACTAAAGAGGGAGAAAAGGACCTGTATCAATTGGCTAGGCAGGGGGACCAAGCTAGGAAAGATGTGCAGAAGGTAAAGGTGATAAAGGATAATGAGGAAAACATAGTCACAAGTGAGGAGAGTGTGGAGCAGATGGAAAGAATACTTTGAGGGGTTGATGAATGAAGAGAATGAGAGGGAGATAAGGTTGGATGATATGGGGATAGTGAATCATGAAGTGCAGTGGATTAGCAAGGAGGAAGTAAGGATAGCTATCAAGAGGATGAAGAATGCAAAAGCTGTTGGTCCAGATGACATACCTGTGGAAGCATGGAGGTGTTTAGGTGAAATAGCAGTGGAGTTTTTAACCAGATTGTTTAATGAAATCTTAGAAAGTGAGAGGATGCCTGAGGAATGGAAGAAAAGTGTTTTGGTACCGATTTTTAAGAATAAGGGTGATGTGCAGAGTTGTCGTAACTACAGAGGGATTAAATTGATCAGTCACAGCATGAAGTTATGGGAAAGAGTAGTGGAAGCTAGGTTAAGAAGGGAGGTGATGATTAATGATCAGCAGTATGGTTTCTTGCCAGGAAAGAGCACTACAGATGCAATGTTTGCTCTGACAGTGTTGATGGAGAAGTACAGAGAAGGTCAGATGAAGTTGCATTGTGTTTTCGTAGACTTAGAGAAAGCATATGACAGGGTGCATAGAGAGGAGTTGTGGTATTGTCTGAGGAAGTTGGGAGTGTCAGAGAAGTATGTATGAGTGGTACAGGATATGTACGAGGGTAGTGTGACAGTGGTGAGGTCTGCGGTGGGAGTGACAGATGTGTTTAAGGTGGAGGTGGGATTACATCAAGGATCAGCTCTGAGCCCTTTTTTATTTGCAATGGTGATGGACAGGTTAACAGATGAGATCAGACAGGAGTCCCCATGGACTATGATGTTTGCAGAGGACATTGTGATCTGTAGTGAGAGTAGGGAACAGGTGGAGGAGACCCTGGAGAGATGGAGATATGCTCTAGAGAGAAGAGGAATGAAGGTCAGAAGGTCAGCAGTACTAAGACAGAATGTGTGAGAATGAGAGGGAGGATAGAGGAATGGTGAGGATGCAAGGAGTAGAGCTGGTGAAGGTGGATGAATTTAACTACTCGGGATCAACAGTTCAGAGTAATGAGTGTGAAAGAGAGGTGAAGAAGAGAGTGCAGTCAGGATGGAGTGGGTGGAGAAGAGTGTCAGGAGTGATTTGTGACAGACGAGTACCAGTAAGAGTGAAAGGGAAGGTCTAAAAGAGGATAGTGAGACCAGCTATGTTACATGGGTTGGAGACAGTGGCATTGACAAAAAGGCAGGAGTTAGAGCTGGATGTGGCAGAGTTAAAGATATTAAGATTTGCACTGGGGGTGTGAAGAGGGCGGATAGGATTAGGAATAAGTATATTAGTGGGTCAGCCCAGGTTCAAATGTTTGGAGACAAAAGCCAGAGAGGCAAGATTACGTTGGTTTGGACATGTGCTGAGGAGGGATGCTGAGCATATTGGGAAAAAGATCCAAACCACTATCAAGGCAGCAAAAGAAGGAATCAGAGCCAAAGCAATAGCGTACTAAAGTTTATTGTCCGCTTTCATCCAATAGACTTCATCAGAATGGTAACAATCAGAACACCAGAACTTTAAATATTGTCATAAACAAATCATTAACAATTAATTAACCAATCAACAACCTCTCATTAAAACAATAGCAGCAAATTTTAAATAAAAAAGGAAGTGGTATCACTTCCTTTATTAATATGGAGTTTGCGATACTTAAAAAACATTTTACATTAACAATTTCATTTAGACCGGGAGGAACATCTGATTTGAGTTTAATTTGCCAGATTGTCTCCCTCTGTTCTAAATAGTTTTTAAAATCACCACACCTTAAATCGGTACTACAAACTTCTAAAACAGAAAATAAAAATTTTTTGAAATTGGAACAAATAACTGAATGTTTATACAAGGCATTGGTGTCACCTTTATTCTTGATGCTATAAATGTATTCCCTAATACGGGTTTCTAAACATCTGGTGGTCATCCCCACATAAAAGGCAGGACAAGCAGAACAAAAACTGATGTAAACAACCCCCTGGGTATTGCAGTTAACAAACCCAGGGACGTTTAATGTCCTGTCAGATGTCCCAACCTCAATGTAGGGACCCTCAGAGATGTACCTACACATGTTGCACTGATGACAACAGTGCATGCCCTTTTTATCTGTCACCATTTCAACATTATCAGTGTGGTTATGTTCCAAAGCCTTCTTTAAGTTAAAACTATTTCTAAAGACAAAAGAAAGTTTGTTCCCTAACACTTCATAAATGTCGTGATTGCCTTTAATAACTCTCCAATTTTTTTCAATTAAAAGTTTAATACGTTGACAGTCAACACTCATATCCAAAGAACAAATCGAATTAATATTAAATTCGTCATTTTGGTGCTCAACACTCATACTAGTATTAGGCAAAGATGTCACATCCAATAATGCCGGATAGTGTGTTAAACGTTTTGTAAGAATTTCTTTACGTGGCTGATCAAGTAATGGTTCGCAATATCCCCTTTCTAGGAATAAAGAAGTAATAAAATTAAATTCATGAGTCAAATCACTGTCCCTAGAAGTCATTCGACAAGCCCTAATGAACTGTCCTCTAGGAATATTTTTAATAATGTGTCTCGATGATTACTTAAAAAGTGTAGGTATCCATTAGTAAAAGTAGCTTTACGATGTATACGGCTATGGAACCTACAATCAACAGTGTCCCACCATAATGAAACATCAAGAAAGTTCACTTTTAACCCAACTTGGCCTGTAGTGAACTTGATATAACTAGAAAGAGAATTGATCTCAGAAATAAAAGAAGCAACAGTATCAAACCCACCTTCAATGATAAAAATCAAGTCGTCCACAAAACGACAAAAAAAAAAATTAATGTGAAATAACTCTGTGAGGAGCAGAATAAATTCACACTCCCACCAGGCCATAACAACATTCGCATAAGCGGGTGCTGCTGGAGAACCCATCGCAACGCCTTTCAATTGCCGATAATATGTCTTCCCAAAAAGAAAAAAGTTGTTGTATAGTATAATATCTAAGAACCTACAAATAGTAGAAATGACGTTATTACTCAAATGGGTATTGTTCTTACACAAAAAACTTTGTACAGCTTCAACACCTTCTTCATGTGGAATACAGGTGTATAATGAAACAACGTCAACAGTGACAATGATATGTTTCTGTGGGTCAAAAATGTGCTTCTGTGCATACAAACTAAGTTTGTTTAAAAAATGCCATGAATCTCTGGTATAAGATGATTCATTAATCAATAAGGGACCTAAAACAGCGTCAATGACAAAAGACACACCTTTGGTGACAGAATGAGGGGAAGAAACAATGGGTCTGAAAGGGGGGTCCAATAAACATTCGTGAGATTTAGGAATGCCAAAAATGACACCAATTCTAGGTTCGTGTACAACACAAAATTCGTAAACTTCAAAACTGATGTCACCTGACATTAAAGCTTCATACAAATGATAGTGAATCAAACGTTGCCTTCGTAAGATCTCATGAAGACTAATAACGTCGTACTCGTCTGAATTACTTAAAATTTCTAACATTTTAGTTTCATATTTGTCCTGCTCCATAATAATGTTACCCCCTTTGCCACTTTTCATAAACCTAAATTTCTTGTTCAAGGCTTTTAAATTATTGAAAGCCTTCCTTTCTTCAGTTGTCAAATTGTAATAAATGTGTGATTTACCATGCAACATTTGTTTAACATCCTGAATACAAAGTTCCTCAAACACTCTAATAGTGCGATGTAACCTCGTGGTGTAACAAAAAGGTTTTACTAAAGCTTTATCAATTTCAGACACATTGTTCATAACATAAGACAAATTTAACTTTCTAGTAAATTTCTTAATGTCAATGACTGTTTTACTGTAATTAGCCCTTACACTAGGAACAAAATTTAAACCATATTTCAAAACTTTTAACTCTACATCAGAAAAGGTATTTTCAGTTAAATTGATAATGCTGAAACTGTCCATAGCACTAGTTAGGTTTCGTCCCCCGATGAAGTGGAACCCAAAAAGGTTCTGCTCGTCGTAAGCACAGTTTTTTTTGTTCAAAAAATTCTTTTTGTTGTAAAAAGAAGAAGAAGAAGAGGAGGTAGTGGTACAACTGGAACCAGTTTTAGTTTTAACCCTAACAGAAGTATCACTATCCTCCTGCACAGAAGTGTCACTGTTCGTTGGTTCTGCGTTGTTGTCTCCCAAACCCAAATCTACAGGGTCATTGACAAGAGACATGTTATCACAATGACCGGTGTTGACAGCAACTGGTAGATCGTTTTTGTTGTCGTGTCGACCGCTCCTTTTATTAAGTAAATACTTGTCAGAAAAATTTGTGGATACAGCCGCATTAGAAGCACGTTGATTACCATTGTTAGCAATAGGTGCTTGATAATGATTGTTTTTATTGTTATTAGTTACAAAGTAATCGTAAGCAGATTTGTGCTCATATGAGGAAATATCTTGTGCTAATTTTTGTCGCTTTCTATTTGTTACTTCAAATGAATGTTGATCAACTTCCGTAGCCAAGTGGTCAAAAAAATCAGCCAAACTCCCAGAATTAATGTGTATTTTTAAATACGACTCAATTTCAACAATTTCGTCCCTGAGACAGCTCATTTTGGTTACATTGTGGTCAATAAGTAATCTCAAAAAACACAAACCAGCGTCATTAAAAAAAGTTACTAATGATTTGAACAAAGGGTGCCCAAGATGAACACCGTTGGGGCATTTGAAAAAATGAAGCCCCTTAGGAACAATATTGAGTTCAATACAATGTAAAAAGTAGCAATTCTCAAGGTCTAACGACCGATACCTTTTTAAAAGTCTCAACAGCTGTTTGCGTTTGTCATTCACACCATTGTTGTTAAATAATTTCCAACCAATACCAGGGCCACCAAACGGGTTCTCGACACGGTCCAAAAAGTGCTCAACAGTTGTTTGGCAAACAGTAGCAGTAGTAGTTTTGTCACAAATTTTGTTTACCCTCTGTTCTTTCCCCGGTTCCGGTTCATGAATGTTACGCAAATCAATTACGGTATCCAATTCATGGAAAGATTCGACAGGACTGGAGGCATTCAACACAGTTCCACATTCACTAGCTTTGTTGACCAAAAACTTAAGTGAATTTTGTATATCAACAAGCGTGGTCAACAAAATACTGTTCACGCTCATATTATTCGAGCTGGGTGTAGAATGAACAGATAAGTTGAGCAAAGGATCTTCAGCTGCCTCCGTCATGGTACCGGCAAATGCAAACAATGAAAAAAAACAAAATACCAACCCAACGAAACAAATCCAAACCACTATCAAGGCAGCAAAAGAAGGAATCAGAGCCAAAGCAATAGCGTACTAAAGTTTATTGTCCACTTTCGTCCAGTAGACTTCATCAGAATGGTAACAATCAGAACACCAGAACTTTAAATACTGTCATAAACAAATAATTAACAATTAATTAACCAATCAACAACCTCTCATTAAAACAATAGCAGCAAATTTTAAATAAAAAAGGAAGTGGTATCAGATGTGCCTCCCGGTCTAAATGAAACTGTTAATGTAAAATTTTTTTTTGAAGTATCGCAAACTCCATATTAATAAAGGAAGTGATACCACTTCCTTTTTTATTTAAAATTTGCTGCTATTGTTTTAATGAGAGGTATTAGCAAGTCCCCCAACTCCCACCTGGTCTGCCATCTTAATATTCGTAGCATAAATAACAAAGAACCTAATCTACATGCCCTCCTACAAGTCCATTCCCATGGTATTTTATGCCTAACTGAAACCTGGCTGAAACCATCAACTTCAGATAATGAAATTATACCACCTGGGTACAATATACTTAGACTTGATCGCTCTACTAGGAAGGGAGGGGTGGGTAGCTATACTCTTCAAATCTACACTAAATGTTACCACAGTCTCCATTCAACCACCCCAGGTCAATAAAGCAGAAATAATTGCTACCAAGTTCCAAATTAACAAAAACAAATGTATGAATATTGTCTGCATGTACATTCCCCCAGGGAATAATACTAATACCCTAGAAGACATCCTCCATTGGTTAGCTAATAACTATCCACAAGAAACCATTGTATTTGGAGATCTTAACATTGATTGGAATACTCGTTCCTCTCAATCTCCTACCACCCATGTAAACCTGTATGGATTCACACAGATCATATCCACCCCCACCAGGATAAGGAAACATAACCAAAAGGATAGTATACATGATTGGATACTAATCATTAGCCATCCCCAAATGTATATATCGGGGGCCATCCCCAATGACCTCAGTGATCACTTTCTCACCTTTATCTGCAAGCACAAATCAAACAAATCCCATCAGCCCATGTATAGAACAATAAGAAATAATAAATGCTTTAATCCTAGTAAGTTCCAGGATGAACTTAAGATATGCAACCGGTCTGCCCTAAAACACTTGCCCCTAGACAAAGCTGTCACCTACTTTAGCAATAAATTCCTCACCATCCTCGATTATCATGCTCCTGCCCGTTCTACTAGGGTAAAGACAAATGCTGCACCGTGGCTCTCTAAAGAAACCAAATAAAAAATCATAGTCCGAAACAAAGCATTGGCAACATGGTGTGCTACAAAAGACCCTCTAAATTAAACCAATTTTAGACAACTAAGAAATGAGACTAAATGATCCATTATATTAGATAAAAAAACTACTACTTCCATCTCCAACAAGGAAACCAAAATAACCCCCAAAAATTCTGGGCAGGGATAAATAAATGTTGAAACTGCCTCATATTTACAGACAACCAATTAATTATTAGACAAATTGATATGGTATTCAACAGATCGATTTACACAATATCACTGGATACAAATATCTCACATAAAATCATTCCTAATGTCAATAAAGTTGTCAGTAGTATACACACTGCACCGATCACACCCAATTCAAAGCAGAAACATAGACCCATATACGATAAGGCATTTAAATGTAACCTATCTAAACCCCAAAGACCTCCTTGGTGAAGTGCACATAACTAACTCCTCAACAACCCTGAATTCATGCTTTCAAAACACCACTCACATCAGCCCATACAGCCACATCTCAGGTTGCCTAAACAGCATGTCACAGGGCATACACTGATGTCCATCTCACCAGTATGACTCAGTCATAATCCATGTATGTGTAAATGACCTGAGATGTACCTCCCTAGACAATGTGAAGTGGGACATCACGGACCTCTCAGAATCTGTGTCTCAGGCTGGCATGAGTTTTGCATTGAGCAGCATTTGACCTTCTCCAAGGATGAATCCACAATATGAAGAAAAGATGACTGACTTTAACTGGCTTAGTTTCTGGCATCATTTCAAGGTGATGCAATATTGGTCAGCATGGAAAACAGTCATTGTAATGTTGTTACACAAGGATAGCCCACCCACAGACCTTAGTAAACACAGACTCTTTAGTCTCACTAGCCTCATATTGACCTGTTCTACTTGCTGTAACATTCTCATTTTACTATGTATAATTGTGGAGCTTTCCTCCTCATACCTCTGCTGAAAAAGGGCAATAGCTCATTCGGGCTACTCTGGTCAACAAATGTCAAAGAAATAACATTTACAAAACATAGGCTCCTTGCTCACATTTTTAGGCCATGCATACACATATGGATTCTTTGATTCACCTTCCTGATTGTATTAAATTAAATTCAATGTATAATACAGCACCACTTGTTAGAGTGTGTTATAAATTTGTAGTTTTGAATGTTTTTCCAGTAAGCAATGAAACAAAACGTATGGTACAATAATGAAAATATTGCACATTTCAGAAAATTTTAACCATAAATATCCAGTCAAACTTCTGTCATTACAATCCACATAACCTGCACAAACAACAGAGACCTCCGAGACAGAAATGCAAACAACCACCACATCCCA
Source organism: Protopterus annectens (assembly GCF_019279795.1). Classification (NCBI taxonomy): domain Eukaryota; kingdom Metazoa; phylum Chordata; order Ceratodontiformes; family Protopteridae; genus Protopterus; species Protopterus annectens. The sequence continues at coordinate 420,813,869 of NC_056738.1, read as the reverse complement.
GCACAAACCATGAGACACATAGGTCACATTAAACTGTGCCACTCAACCAAAGCCCATAAGGCAAAACAACTTAACCAATACACTAGTCATAGGTGACTCAATTGTAAGGCATACTGATGTCCCACTAACTACTATGAGTAAGGAGAAAGTTACAGCTGCCTGTTGGGTGCTAGGATCCACCACATAATGCATGTACTTAGGTCACTCCACAACAGATACAAATATGACTCTGTCATTGTCCATGTTGGTGTAAATGATGTGAGACGTACCTCCCTGGACAACATGAAAAGAGGCATAGAGGATCTCTCTGATCTTGTAGCCCAGGTAGGTATCACCCTAGCTCTGAGTAGCATCCTACCGTCACACAGAATGATACCACAGTACAAGCAGAAAATGATTGACTTCAGCAATTGGCTAAGTTTCTGGTGTCATTCTAAGGGGATTCAGTATCTGTCTGCCTGGGATGACATGATTGACAGAACTTGATGCTTCACCAGAGATGGCCTGCACCTGTCACCCCAGGGATTCTGGATACTGGCCAAGGCTCTTGCCACCTCTATAGTGCCTTTTTTAAGCAATGTCCTAAAGACAAAATTACCACCATAACTGCTACAAGCAAGCAAAATCGGAGGGTTATGCTAGTCAACGCTCGAACTCTAAATCTCAAAATGCACTGTATCGAAGCACTCCTTAAAATGGAGAACATCGACATCTGTACAGTGACTGAGACCTGGTTCAAGGCTACTGAGAGCACCCCAGCCCTACCAGGCTATAATTCACACCACACCTTTTGGCCCCTAAACCTGGACCTAAGTACTAAAGGTGGTGCTGTATCCATATTCATAAAGGGCATGCACACTTCCAGACACGTAGCCCAACTTAATGCATCAGAGATACTTCAGGTGCAACTAACACTGGGTAAAACTGCAATCCGGTTTGTAGCCTGCTGTAGATCCCTCACCATGTCCCAAGACCCCCACTCCACATTCCTAAACACACTGGTTATACCACCTTTGGTGGCCCAGTTTAATTTGGAGTAGGTGATAGAGGCTGCCACAGACAGGTAGAAGTGGGTCGATGTGTGGCCTGATTGAGGAGCCTGCTGAAGTACAAAACAGACTTACTCACCCAGCTGGCCCTTATCACTGGGCTTCCAGGGTGTGCATGTCCCCAACCACTGGCCATCTTGAACCATCATGTGTAATGAATCCCTGTAATGTCCTTCTGGTTTGGGGCAGCAGTCAGAACAATGATGTTCATACCCCACCTTATCCCCAGCTAAGTGTACCCTGCTTGTTTTATATCACATCCCATACCCATACATCTTTGTTTATTTATTTACCCTTTCTTGACTAACTTATCTCACTAGACTAGTGGGCTCTTCTCAATGCAATTATAAGGTGGCATTTCTACTACTAGGGGAAATTTGTCCATGTCCTCAGGGAACGTCCCCTACTCTGTTTGATAAGTGACTGAGATCTTTTACAACAAGTAAAGCCACCACCAACTGAAGCAGATGGACTTCAATTTAACATCTCATCCACAGGATGACACACACAGTAGTGTAGTACCTCCTAATGTTGCACTGCATTGCCAGTGATCCAATCCCCTGGAGTAGGAATAGAACCCACAGGCTTCTGGTCTTCCAGCAATAAAGGCACATGTGCTACCTGTTGCATCATTGACACACCTAGGCAATGATTTAAAGATTTTTATTTTTCTGAGCTGTGTAAAGGATCTTAATTGCCTAGACGTAGCAAAGACTAACTGAGTTTAATGCTATTGGATGCCAAGAAAGCAAATATTAGCAAATGGAAATCAAACTCTGCACCACCCATAATGGAAGTTTTGAATACTGAAAGGTGATTTCAACTGGAGGTGGGATTGGCAGAAAAGTGAAGGAGTGCATTTCTTAGAAATAAATGGATTTTGTTAGAACAATACTCGGGTGGACAAGTGCGTTTTAAGGGAAGGGAGGAATTATCAAATGTATGTAATTTTGGAGTGAATGAAAACTGTTACAAGAAAATATAAGTGTATACTACACAACAATAGTAATGAAAACTGTACCTACAGTTTGTTGCCTTTTCTCAATGTGAGTCCATGTTGCATTTGAAAATGTAATAATGTAATAAGGACGTTTAAACCTGTGTAACTTATAGAATGCTGCTTTCTGCTTTTATAATAAAGGTCTTGAATTTAAAAATGGTGTATAAGAGGATGGCTTATGGTCCTGTACGATAAGTTGCCTTCTCAATGCAGGGAGAGTCCTTGATTGGAGCAACAGCAAAGGATAGTGTGCTGCAGCGAAAGAGAACAGACTCCAGGTTTAAATGAAGAAATTCAACAATCTTCCATTTGGAATCCAAAAAGATGGAAGCTGTAAGCCTTGGACTGTGTTAAAATTTGTTTGAATTATTGGTGTGACATACAGACAAGGTCCGTTGTATTGTCTCTGTTCCTGCAATACATAAAAGGAGAGTCTGCACAAGTGTTTTTTCCAATAAACTTTCATTAATGTACAAACCATTAGTCTGTGTGGCATTATTTTATAGTAGTGTGTGTGTGTGTGTGTGTGTGTGTGTGTGTGTGTGTGTGTGTGTCAGAGAGAGAGTGCAGTTCTATTCTGAGTTTTTGCAAATGCTAGACATTAGCAGAAAAAAATCATAGGAAAATAGATGTTTACTAGGCTAATGACCACAAGGCCTTTTTAAGCCTAGTCATGCATCCCAAATCTCTGACAAGTTCTGATATCCTTGATAAGTGTAAGCATGAGCCTGGAAGATAAACCATTTACAGGTTGCCTGTGTCCGTTACAGACATAGGTGTCAAAAAAGGGATACATTTCTGGTTTCCCATCCAATTGTCCAAGTTGCACTTGAATTGGGTTAGGGAGGATCTCTGCTTCACATGGATCTGGAGCCTGTTCCACAGATAGGGTAGGCTCTGGGATACATAGCTATTTCTCCAGCAGGTCCTATTTATATTACAGGCAAAATTTAAGTCTTTAGAAAAGGTAAATCTGGTGCTGTTTGTTTTGTGGATATGCAGGAGGACCATCAGAATGGGGTCTGACAATGCCCTGTATGTCAGGCATAGATCTTCCCTCAAAAGTCTGTAAGAAATAGAATACAGGGATAGTGCATTGAGGTAGTCTGCATAGGACATTTTACTTATGCCATGTATTCTTTTAGTGAGGAACCTCTGTGGATGTTCCAATTTTTGTATATGCCTGGTTAGGTACATATCAAAGGGAGCATTGTATTTGATAGGTCTGATGAGTGCCGAATACAGTGGAATAATGACTTCCTTGGACTTAGATGCCATACTTTTGTTTATAAGTTGCACATCATAGAATGATTTCCTGACCACTGTAGACAAATGATGGTCAAAGACTTGATTACTATCTATGTGTGTCCTTACATCCCTGATTACTGGGTCAACTCTAAGCGGTGTACTGTCAATTTGATAGTTACCAGGGATGGATGGGTTCCCAAAGGATGCTATTACGCATTTGTTGGCATTTAGCTTTAGTCCATGGCTCTGGCACCAGTTGTTGGTGTGTATCAGCCCCTGCTGCAGAACATTTGTGTCAGTGTGATATTCAATGACATCAGTCAGAGACCACTGAAATTGTCCTTGACTTCTGAGAAGTAAATGCCAAAAAGGAGCAGTCCAAGGACTGATCCCGGAGGGACTACACTTGTGAATGGCCACTTTGTAGAGGTGGACTCACCAATTCTAACTTCTTGGGTTCTGTTTGTTAGCAAGTTGGCCATCCAATGAGTCACATACAGGTTTGTACCTAACCTCTTGAATTTGCCAAAATGCCCAAGTGGGTTATTCTATCAAATGCCTTGGCCATGTCAAGGTAAGCAATGTGAACAATTCTGCTCTCATCCATTGCTTTAGTGACCTTCTCAAAGAAGTCCACCAGGTTAAGTAGGCATGATCTACCCTTGACGAAACCAAACTGGGGTTATATCTAGTGTCTGGAGGTTTACATTTTCTCTATTTATCATCTCCATGATAAATCTTTAAATGGCTTTACTTATAAGACTAGTGAGACTTATGGATCTGTAGTTTCCTGGGTCTGTAGATGGCCCATCTTTGGGTAAAGGGATGACTACTGCCATTCTCCATTCATGAGGCACAAAGGAGGCTACAGTTTAATAGTATTTCAAAGGCCCTGATAAGTCATGTTTCATGCTATTTTAGAAGGCAACCTGGGATATTGTCTGGGCTGACTGATGCAGTGTTCTTGCTCTTAGAGATAGCAATGAGAACCTGTTCCCTAGTGATAGTAGGCAAAGTTATATTTCATGATATTTCCGGAGAGAAGGTTGAGGAGGAGAGAGTGGTAAAGTTGGAGCTGAATTTATCAGCCAGGAGGGTTTGCTATATCTTCTGGCTAAGTATAGGTGGCTCTTTTTGCACTGAGCTCTGCACACAACTGTGTATTGCCTTTTGTGTTGCGGATATAGCTGCAGAAACCTTTGTGGTTGTCTTTGGCCTGGGAGACCAAACTTACCTCAAATTTGCCTTCAGAAGAATTTGTCCTCTGTGTTGTTTGTTTACTTGGATTTGATTGCTATTTTCTTGCAGGGTGCTGCACCTCCTAATTTTTGTCGCATTTTTCTTCCTTCTGATATACAGCCTATTGAGTTTGTGATTCCACCACGATGGCTTGTTTTTTGAGTTAGTTCTGTACTTCTTCCTGGTGGGTACAACTGCCTCATAAATTTCTGCTACCCTTACAAAAATACAGGTTCAGCTACTTCCACACCAAATGGTTTTCCCTGATCCCCAGTCCTTTTCAGTGGCCTCAGTTGGAGTCAAAATAATGCATGTATGCATACAAACATCCATACTTAAATAAAGTTGGACTGAAGTTCTAATAATGAAAAAGGTAATCTGTGACAAATGTCACCCGCCAGAGAGCATCAGCCATCTTCAAATGGACCAAACTACAATTCAAAATATCGCATAGAAAAATACATCACACATTGGAGACAAAGTTGAATAATTACAGATAATTTAGCAAGGAAGGTCATCTAGTGTAGGAAAAAGGATAATAATGGGGTGAATACATGAGATGGCAGGGAAACATGCTACTCATAATAAATGACATACATACCACAATTTACATGAATATAAAAAAAAATCGCAATCATGAGGATATGAAGAAAGCTGAAAAAGGCAAGCATACCTGTATGACAAATGGTCACCAGAAGCAAAAACAAGAAACAAATCCACCAATCTGATCCTTGTATCCAGCAAAGCAAGTCCTTGATGAATGCAATCATGTAACCATCTCGTTTTCACACACAGACTGCATCCCTAGCCCCACTCCAAAAGATAATGGATTTCTGTGCACAGCTCTAAGGATATTTTTGCATGAAAATTACAAGAATGGAAATAGTACTGTATTTCAGCTGGCTGCAGTCAGATGCATATGAAATGCTCCCACTCTCAACAAGTCACATCAAGCAGACATTTCAATAGGAACATTTACCTGCCCATCACTTTTTGGTTCAGATACCTAGGCAGAAAAGTATTTGCATGTCATACAATTGGTTGGGGACATATAGCTGAAGTGTCATTCACCTGCAGAGAAATATGGTTGTAACTGACAAATACCCTTGGTCAAACTGAAAAATGTGCTGTCATGCCCACCAGTTCAATAACCAAATGCTCAGGTGGAAAGTAATGCCCATGGCCCCTAGGCTGTAGCACGGGACAGCAGGCAGTATGGCAGGCATCAGCAGCAGGCTGCCCAGTGGGCTTATCAGTGGCAGTAAAAATAAAGTGTACAATGGGCAGTGCCTTTATAGTGTGTGTGCCTGTGTGGACCACTACCCCTTCATATTGCCCAGGGAATATGCATATTAGAACATAATTAAGACTACAGTAACATGCAAGACTTCCTGCATGCTGTAGGCACACTTCTACATGTTGCAGTTACATAAGCATGTAAAGCACAACACAAGTTAATTCTTCTGCCCAATGCACTTGGTTATTAAAGCCATGGACATCACAGTATGTGCTTCTCTTTGCTCACAGGGAATTCACAACAAGCCATCATGTGGCCTCCTCTATCTCTCTGCCACCTTTCTCTTCTTCCTCTCACTAACAACCTCTTACCACACACCACTCTGCTACCAACCACTATCACCTAGTCTCCTTTCCTCATTTAATGCTCACACTATCCCTCACCTACAATCGATCTCACCTTCTCTCTTTCCCATTGCACCTCTTCAAAATTACCATATATTCTAGTTCCTCTCTCTCTGCTAGTCTGAAACCAAGACAACCTCATCATACTACTCTGAACCTACATATATATATATCTTCACACATTCATTGACATACTTCTCTTGGATGGGGACATCCACCCCAACCCAGGACCTCCTGCCTCTTCCCCACACAATAGTATAACTCTAACATATCTCCCTCACCTATCCCATCAAACCAACACTCCCTCACCCAAATCTCTAACAATTTACTCTCTAAGTTTCAAAAGCATTGTAAATAAAATAACAGAAATTAATTCTTGGATTTAAGGGGTGGGAGGGTGGCGTAATGGTTAAGGTGTTTACCTTAGAAGCACAAGGTGCAGGGTTTGATTCTCACAGGGGGTAACTGGCTAGGCTTAAAAATGGTCCATGAAAGCAGCTAGCCTAGTAATAATCTATGAATATAACACACCTCCTGACATTCTAACCCTATGAGAAACCTGGCTTTAACACCGCATCCTCAACTCTGAAATCTTACTTCCTGGTTACAATATCTTTTGTTCAGACAGACCCAACAAGCAGGGAGGGGGGAATGCTATCCTCTACTCCAAACAAATCAGCCTGTCTGAACTCACTCTGTCCCCGCTTCACACTTGAAGAAATTCTTATCATAAACCGTCACCTTAACCCTCACAAACTATTTGCCATAATCTCTAAATAATTTCTCCCTGGCAACAACATTCCTCTCCTAGAGAACTTTCTTTCCTGGCTCACTCAATATGCCCCTTATGAAACCATCACACTTGGAGATGTCAACATAGACTGGTCTAAACTGTCCCTGTAATCCCCCTACCCATAGTCTCAATCATTATAGATTTCACCAACACATAACTATCCCCAACTAGAACTAACAAAAACTCATCATCTGGACCTATCCTTGACTGGGTTCTCACCTCAGCTCCTCACCACTACCTCAACCCTGGCATAATTCCTAACTCTTTAAGCAACCACTCCCCAACCTTTATACAGATTCACCAAACATTCTCCCAAAGGTTATATTTACAAAGTATGTCATAGCCTTACCCACTTTGACCCAGAAAACTTTAACTCCAAGCATTAATTGGTCCTTCCTATACCATCTCCCTCTCAATGACTCTGTAGAATCCTTCAATAAGATTTTCCTAGACACACTTGATTCTATTGCCCCCTCGAGAAAAATCAGAATTAAATCATAATATGCCCCCTGGCATACTGAGCAAACCTGATCAATCATGCACAATAGAGATGCTACGTGGAAAGCCTGGGTTAAAAACAAATCCCCTTTTTATTGCAGAGATTCAAAGAGCTCAGAGACATAACCAAAAGACTAGTCATTAAAGATAAGAAAACTTTCTTCTCATATAACCAATGTAGCCCACACAAAAAACTAAAAGATTCTGGACTACCATTAACAACCTGCTCCACCCTGGTAACCCTACTAACTCTCAACCTTTTACCAGACAACACTGCTACTTCAACTGCCACCCTCCTTAAAAATTATTTCATAGAAATGATCCAAAACCTTACACAAAATAATATATCTGACTCAACCCCTCTATTACCCCAAAACAAAACTCTTCTCAATACACTCTCCTTCCAACCAATTCCCATCACCACTATTAAATTTCTCCTACATAAACGTAAGCCACGCTACCCTACTGCTGACCAACTACTCTCCCATTTCCTAAAAATAGCTGCACAATCTATTGACTTACCCAGTCATTATTCTGATCAATCATTCCATTTCAGAAGGCCTTGCCACAGAGATATGAAAATCCTTTTTTACAATCCCTCTCAATAAAGGTGGAAATTCTACTAATCCATGTAACTTTAGACTTATTGCTATCCTGCCCCACCCATCCAAAATCTTGGAAAAGTGCATCCATTGTCAGCTAATCAAACATATTCTTGGCAACAACCTCCTTACCCCTTCCCAACATGGCCTCAGACCCCAACATAGCACTGCCACTGCATTACTCTCTTTCACCCAAACAATAGCTGAAGCCCATAACAACAACTTGCTTGTCTCCTATCTATTTCTCAATCTTTCTATGGCCTTCGATACTATCTCTCATTCTAAACTTTGTGACCTTAAACTCTCTACCTTCTCCATCAACTGGTTCTTTAGCTACCTCTCCAGCAGGCAGCAGTCCATCCACTGGTAAACTGTCCACTCTCCATTCATCCCTGTAAATACCGGTTTTCCTCAAGGATCTATTCTGGGCCACCTCCTATTTAACATATTCACTAACAAACGTGACTCTGCTACTATCCTATATACACTTCTACAATATGCTGATGACTCCAGTCTCATCTCCTCTGGTCACAGCATACCAAACCTTCTAACTCTCACTCATCAAACCTTGTCTTCTGTCAAAACCTCCCTGATAATCAACTAATACTGTATCCCAAAAAAAAAAAAAAAAAAAAAAAAAGCTCGTCCTTTTTTTCACAAAAACACTCATAGCACAAACCCTCTATCACTTCTCTGAACAACACAATTATGCCAAACCCCACACCAAACTACTTGGTGTAATTATTGATGATGAATTAAAATTTGATACTCACATCCAGCAATGTATAAAAAATACCCACCAGAAACTTGGCGTTCTCTATCACAACCAAACATTTCTGACACCTTCATCTAAACCCTCCCTTGCTCAGTCCCTTCTTCTACCCTGTCTTCTTCATGCTGCACCTGTTCTTACTAATGTTTAAACATCCTTTTTCACCAGTTTGTGTAGCAGGTGCAAAAGGGCAGTACACAGTATATTGGCCAAAATATTAGTAAATACTTTTGAATCAAGGTTTATTAAATATATGGACTTTAAATCTACTGGTGTAGTTACTTCTCCTTTTAACTTTGGGATAAGCATTATAATAACATGATATTCCTGGACCTCTGACACAAGTCCTTATACCTACAAGGTTATTGAGAATTTTCATTCTTTTATGTAAACATACTTACCATGAAGAACATTGTGGCATATTAACATTAGTCAGTTAAATATATGCCTGCTCAGTGATTCACAATTCCCTGTGTAATAGTAAATGCACTCCAAGGACCTCTTAGTAAGTTAACCACAGTGCTCTGTTGCTTGACTAGTAGACTATATTGCATATGCCAGTTATTTAGTCTTAGGAAATGACAGACAACCTGTTTTTCTCACATTGCTTTGTCAAATGCTTTGTTATGGTAATTGATTGCTCTCTCTTAAAAATTCCCACTCACCTCCTCTTATTCTAATATCATACTTACTACATACACACTTCACTTGTGACTCTTACTCCAAAACCCTCCCCAACTGACCTTACTACTTCTATAGATATACTTCTGCTTCTCACTTCCTTCTTCCCTATCTCTATTAATTTTAACACAGTTCCCAACTATCTTTACCCCTCCCATACTGCTTTGCACCAAATCCATATATAAGCACAACCCTCCCAAATAGCACCTATCTATTTTGCCTTGTATCTTTTTCTTTTCCCAATTAAATTCTCATCTCTTCCTATTTTGACTATTTCTTCATACTCTAGCCTTTAATACCACTGTATTCTCTACATTCCACAGAAAATACCAGGACAACCTACTTCACTTCTTGTATAGAAAATACTTGTCTCATTTTTTACCCTCCTCCAGCTATCAGAATCCATCATCACTGAATCCCCTGCTGTCCTGCAACTTCTTGTTTCACTCTTCATTTCTTCTTCCCCACTATCAGACATGTATACAATACATATACCATTAGTTAATAATGCTACTATTCAGCTTCCCCACTATCAGACTTGTATAAAATACATATACCATTAGTTAATAATGCTACAATTCAGCTTCCCCACTATCAGACTTGTATAAAATACATATACCATTAGTTAATAATGCTACTATTCAGCTTCCCCACTATCAGACCTGTATAAAATACATATACCATTAGTTAATAATGCTACTATTCAGCTTCCCCACTATCAGACCTGTATAAAATACATATACCATTAGTTAATAATGTTACCATTCAGCTTCTCCTATATCAGACATGTATAAAATACATATACCATTAGTTAATAATGCTACTATTCAGCTTCCCCACTATCAGACATGTATAAAATACATATACCATTAGTTAATAATGCTACTATTCAGCTTCCCCACTATCAGACATGTATAAAATACATATACCATTAGTTAATAATGCTACAATTCAGCTTCCCCACTATCAGACATGTATAAAATACATATACCATTAGTTAATAATGCTACTATTCAGCTTCCCCACTATCAGACATGTATACAATACATATACCTTTAGTTAATAATGCTACTATTCAGCTTCCCCACTATCAGACTTGTATAAAATACATATACCATTAGTTAATAATGCTACTATTCAGCTTCCCCACTATCAGACATGTATACAATACATATACCATTAGTTAATAATTCTACTATTCAGCTTCCCCACTGTCAGACATGTATAAAATACATATACCATTAGTAAATAATGCTACTATTCAGCTTCCCCACTATCAGACATGTATACAATACATATACCATTAGTTAATAATGCTACTATTCAGCTTCCCCACTATCAGACATGTATACAATACATATACCATTAGTTAATAATGCTACTATTCAGCTTCCCCACTATCAGACCTGTATACAATACATATACCATTAGTTAATAATGCTACTATTCAGCTTCCCCACTATCAGACCTGTATAAAATACATATACCATTAGTTAATAATGCTACTATTCAGCTTCCCCACTATCAGACATGTATAAAATACATATACCATTAGTTAATAATGCTACTATTCAGCTTCCCCACTATCAGACATGTATACAATACATATACCATTAGTTAATAATGCTACTATTCAGCTTCCCCACTATCAGACATGTATACAATACATATACCATTAGTTAATAATGCTACTATTCAGCTTCCCCACTATCAGACATGTATACAATACATATACCATTAGTTAATAATGCTACTATTCAACTTCCCCACTATCAGACTTGTATAAAATACATATACCATTAGTTAATAATGCTACTATTCAGCTTCCCCACTATCAGACATGTATACAATACATATACCATTAGTTAATAATGCTACTATTCAGCTTCTCCACTATCAGACTTGTATAAAATACATATACCATTAGTTAATAATGCTACTATTCAGCTTCTCCACTATCCTTCTCTACTATGCCATTTTTTCAGCCTACCATAAATAAATATTATCTCACAACATATCACAAACTCTGTCCCAAGCACCTATCTGTAGTTTCTATTTACACTCTCTTCACAGTAGAGCAAACCTATTTAATATTGCTCCTCACTTTTATGCCAAATGTAGGCTGACTAGTTGCACTTCAACTCAACCAAAACAAAATTAAGTACACAAATCCTCTTTGAAACCAAGTATGCATAACTCCCCAATATATTAAAATCCATCTATGAAGAGATATACACCCTAATTCTGACTCCACCCATCACAATAATGACAATGATAATTCTGTCCCACACACTTCTGAAACACAAGAACACCCAAATCCCCAACTCTGGTGATCTAACTTTTTTTGCAAATAATATCAGAAGTATAAGAAATAAAACTGCTGAAGTACATGTTTGGATTTCACAACTTAAGCCTGATGGTCTTGCTGTAACTGAAACTTGGCTTAAACCCAGCAAGAATGACTCTGAAGTTATACCTCCTGGCTATAATATAATCCATAATGACCATATAAACAAGAAAGCTGGTGGTATTGCTTTAATATTTCCCAACACCTACCACATTTTCCATTACAGCAAACCAACACCAAAATTCAGTTCAGCAGAGTTTCTTATTGATTTCCCCAAAATAAACAGTTATAAACAAATATGTATCACTGTCCCTTACATCCATCCTGGTGACAATACAGCTATAGTGGAAGGTATCCTGCAGGTATCCTACATTGAATAGCCATAACATTTGCACAATAAATAATATTACTAGGTGATGTGAGTGTCAGTTGGTTGTATATAAACTCTTAACTCCCCTACATCTAGCATGAACTTTTATGGTTTTATGCAAATAATCAGAAGCCCCACACATTATAGCAAGACATCCAAATTCTCTATTAGACTGGATCCTAGTATCAGACCCCAGCAAATATTCCATTACAGGTACATTGTCAGACTCTCTAATTGATCAACACCCCAAACTATAAGACTCGACATCTCACACAAACATTTAAACAGCAAATTTATATATAAAACAACATGTAACTTTTCCAAGTTTAACCCAGAAATGTTTATTACAACACTATCATATCTTAACTAGAATGTCCTAAAAATTGTCACCTTAGACAATGCTGTAAATTAATTCAATACAACTTTCCTAAATATCTGAAAAAGCCTTTCATCTCCTAGAAGGGAGTGAAAACAAATACTGCAATTTGGCTATACAAAAAGAGTAGAATGTTAATGGAGGATAGAGAAAAAACATGGAAAGAATGGCAACTACATAAAACATCCCAATATCCTGAAGACTTCAGAATGCTTTGCAATCGCACTAAAAAAGCAAATAAAGACAAAAAAATTATACTATAATAACTGTCTGACTAATACTAAAACGCAACACAAAAAAAATGTGGACATCCGTTAAAGAAATATTAAATCCTGGCCAAAAATTCACTTCAAATCCCTCTCCAGATAATTCACCATATGAAACTGCAATACAATTCAACTCTTATTTTATAGCAGTACAGCAGCTCTAACTAAGGATCCCTCTCCATCTAATCTCTTCCCTTCCCAACAGCCACATATTACCACATGCACTTTCACCTTCAAAGCTGTGTCCATATCCTATATAAAACTACTCTTAAACAAACTTAAAACATGCTCTTATTCAGCTGATGACCTTCCTACTTCCTATTGCTATTCATGGATGGATTTTTAGGTTAAAATAGCAGGCTAAATAGGCTAAAAATAGAAGCCAATAACATTGTTACAGTCCTTATAATAAATAGGTCTATCCAGGAATCCCACTTTCCCTCTATCTGGAAAAAAAAGCTACACATTCCCTTTCTGCACAGAGGAGGAAATTCAACAGACATTAATAACTTTAGACCTATAGCAATCTTATCACCCCTCACCAAAATACTTGAAAAATGTATTCAAAACCAATTGGTCCTTCAGGAAGAATTCCTATCCCCTACACAGCATGGCTACCATCCATCCCATAGTACTAGCACTGCCCTTTTAACATATATAGATGCTGCAATGGCAAACTAGTTTCTACCTTACTTCTAGACTTGACTAAATTCTTTGACACAGATTGTTACAGCAAACTTTTACTTTAAATGTCCTCACTAAGTTTGTCTATGCCCATGCTTCTGTGGCTCAAAAGTTCCTGTCCAATAGGTATCAGTCAGTAAATGGCACTCTCAGCCCACCCTTCTGTGGTTCAAAAGCAACCTGCCCAATACCCCACATTATGTGTCACAATGATGTGCATGTTCAGGTGGTGGTGAAACCCTCCCCATTATTTGTCACCTATCAGACCTCATCATGCAGTGATGATAACATCCCCACAGTATGTGTAACCCAGATGACCTCATAGTTTCATAGTTTGGTACTAGGCTATCTGCCCTGGGGCATTTATAAGCCTAGCCATAGTGATGTGGCTTTCGCCACCCCATGTAATGGTACACAAGTGTACAGAATAGATTTAGAATACTGTGCCTCTGTCTAGTAGTGACACAGTGAAGACCCCCTTACATAATAAAATTAGTTTACTGTGCCTCTGTCTAGTAGTGACACAGAGATGACCCCTGGGGTAAACCTACGATCTCCCATCCACTCATCAAGATTTCTCTTGAAGAGAGTCAGTGAGGGGCTCTGCCTAACATGAACTGGCATTCTGTTCCAGAGTATGGGAAGCCTCTGAGTTATGAATCTGTCCCTCCAGCATGTCCTATTCATATTTGTGTTGAGGTTCAAATCTTTAGCTCTCATAGTTCTGATGGATTTGGATTTTTGAGGTGGAGCATGTCCATCAATTCCTGATTGGATATGGCCTTGTACGTCAGGCACAGATCACCTCTGAGTAGGTCGTATGCTACTGAATAGAGTTGGAGTTTCTTTAGTCTGGCAGCATATGACATATGTTGGAGACCCTTGATCCTCTTGGTGAGGTACTTTTGGGGTCTCTCTAACTGTTGCAAGTGCCGGGTGAGGTACATACCAAATGGGGCATTGTACTCAATCATGGGCCTGATAAGGGAGGAGTACAGGGGCACAATGACCTCCTTTGATCTGGATGTGAACCCCTTTATGATAAGGTGGGCAAGGTAGAAAGTCTTTCTAACCACTTTGGCAACATGGGTGTCAAATGAGAGGTCACTATCGACTTGGGTCCCCAGGTCTCTCATTACTTTTTCCATACTCAGTGGGTTACCGCCTATGTGATAATTTGTGGGCACTTTGTTTTTCCCAAAGGGGATGACTATACATTTTTTGTCGTTTAGTTTAAGGCCATGACTCCGGCACCAGTTTTCCGTTTCAGTGAGGCCTTTCTGTAGGATGTATGTGTCAGCTGGTGTATCGACTATGGCGCCTAGTTTGCAGTCATCTGCAAACTTTGTCAGCCACAACCCTCCCATGTTTGCTTTCACATCTGAGAAATAAATGCCGAACAATAGGGGTCCCAGGACAGAGCCCTGTGGGACACCACTTGTCACTGGCTTTGAGTCTGACATGGCTCCAGCGATTTTGACTTTATGGGTTCTATCCTTTAGCCAGTTTGCCACCCATCTTGTGACATATGGATTTACATTTAAGCTGTTGAGCTTGTCTATGATGCCAGAGTTGGGTATTGTGTCGAAAGCTTTAGCCAAGTCCAGGTAGGCTGTATGGGCTGCTTTGCCCTCGTCAATGGCTCTAGTGACTGTTTCAAAAAAGTCAACCAGGTTTAAAAGGCAGGATCTGCATTTTACAAAGCTGAACTGGGTGGGATCAAGTGTCTGTAAGTCCCCAATGTCTCTGTTTATTAGTTCCATAATGATTCTTTCCATAGCTTTGCAGACCAGGCTGGTTAAGCTTATGGGGCGGTAGTTACCAGGGTCAGTAGAGGTGCCTCCTTTGTGGAGTGGGACTACTGTTTCTGTATGCCATTTTTCAGGTACATATCCTGTAGTAAGGCTAAGGTTAAATTGCATTTTTATGTGCGGGTTTAGCTCCTCTTGGAGTTCACGTAGCACGCAACCCGGGATACAGTCAGGTCCCATTGATGCTGTGTTTTTAGCTTTACTGAGGGTGGTTCTCACCTAGACATTTGAGATGACAGGGAGACTACATTCAGCTGGATAAGTATTTCTTCTTTTGGGGGTGAGGGAGTGATGATGATAATACCCCCCCATTATGTGCTTGACTGACATGCACTGTCTAGTGGTGATGATAATACCCCCATTATGTGTCCCCTATTGGAGCTCATCATGTGGTGATGATTATACCCCCCATAATGAATCACTATGACATGCACTTTCAGATGGTGATATTACCCCAATTGTGTGTCACCCATGTGTCCTCATCATATGATTATAAAAAGCTCCCACATTATGTGTCAACCTGACATGTACTTTCAGTTAGTGATAATGATAACCCCATTATGTGTCACCTATTGGATGTCATCTTGTGGTGATGATGATAATAACCTCCTATTGTGTGTCACCATGACATGCACTTTCAGGTGGTGTTGATAATACCCACTCATTATGTGTCATCCTGACATGCACTTTCAGGTGGTCATGATGATAATACCCCACCATTATGTGTCAGCTATCAGAGCTCATCATGTGGTGATGACAATACCCCCAATTTTGTGTCACCTATCAGAAATCATCATGTGGTGATGATAATATACATCCATTATGTGTCATCAATCAGATCTCATCATGTGGTGATAATAATACACCCATTATCTGTCACCCATCAGTCCTCATACCCCTGCATTTTGTGTCACCCTGACATGCACTTTCAGGTGGTGATGATAATAACCCTCCCCTATTATGTGTCACCCATCGGACCTCATCATGAGGTGATGATGACACCCCTCTGTTATGGGTCAACATGACATGCACTTTCTGGGGGTGATGGTATTACTGCCCCCCCATTATGTGCCACCCATCGGACCTCATCATGTGTTGATAATAAAAAACAAACATTAGGTGTCATCCTGACATGCACTTTCAGGTGGTGATGATAAAATCCCCCATTATGTGTCAACAATCAAACCTCATAATGTGGAGATGATAACATCCCCAATTATGTGTTACCGTGACATGCACTTTCAGGTGGTGATGATAATACCTGCAGATTATGTGTCACCCTCATATGCACTTTAAAGTTGGGATGATAATCCCCCATTATGTGTCACTGTGACATGCACTTTTCGATGCTTCTGTTCTATTAGGGATTTTTCTATAGAGTGTGCCTTGTCTAATATTTAATCATGAATGCGTCCATCAATGATATTACAACACAGTATGTTAATAAAATTCCCATGTCTGGATACTCTTTAAAGTTATCCCAAGTATTCCCATTTAGTTATTAGTTACAGAAAACAGTCTAACATAATTAACGTCCATAAACTTACATACAGACTTTCTTTACCGCTGGTGATTGGTTCTGTTATTTACATTTAATACAATGGAGGGATTTAATACAATGGAAGGATGCCATTTAATCATGTATAATTATATCAGGCTGAGTAATATTGGTGAACAAATACTTAGGAACAGTATCAATTTGAATTTCTGGAGTCTTTACTTCTGTGGCTACAGTTTTCACCGTTTCTAGTCCTTTAGGCAGTGATCTTGGTCTTGTGAAGTTGGAGATGATGCTCCAGGCAGGCTAAGGTTGATATTTTTGTTTGTTTGATTCACCTAAACCTGCACTCTGAACAAATGTTCATGATTAGTGGAATGCTGAAGACAGGTGGTTTCATTGCCATTGTGTCTGTCCTTTCTCCACAATTGTGTGACCATGGAGTTAATATTTTTAAGCAAGCATGTTTTATGTTCAAAAATCTTTTTGTAATATCAGTTAAATTCTTGAAGCTAGTAGCTGTAATGGGTATATATGTGATGTTCTGACAAGAATTCAGTGGCATTTCTATTAGTGTTGCACAATAAAGCCAATACAGTGATTGTTTAGTGCAACAATATCTAAATTATTATTTTCTGTAGTAGGAAGCAAAACATATTGATGGAAGCTGTTGTGGTTCCATAGTTTTTTTAAAGGCTTATTTGGCATCAGTATCCACTACATAACTTTGCCAGTTAACAAGGAAATCTGTGTCCCCACAAACAGAAGGCAAACCAGGCACTCCCAACTCAAAATCGGAAAACAGATGTATAGTTCAGGCAGGGAGCAATCAACAAAAAGGGTGAGGTGAAGAATACTTGAACATTCTACACTATGTTGCTTTCACAGTGGGGTCAATTCAAAAGAGTGGCACTGGAAACAGTAGCAGTACCAGTGTGGATACAAATTCATTCACAGGATCAGTGGATGTACTAGAAACAGCACCAGTACAAGTCCGCTAATGACTGGCAGTCTATTTTTATGGTGCTGAGTTGACAGCTCGATGCCCAACCTTCAGCGAAGGCACGTTTATTCACACATGTCTTTCGAAGGCCACTCGACTGCGGGGAGGACATGCACACTCCACAAAGAGGGCACTCCAGCCGTGAATCGAACAGGAGAACCTCTTGCTGTGAGGTAACAGTGCTACCGCTGTACCCAAACTTACCTGGCAAACTGACTTACTAACAGTAGAGTACTGCAATATTTAAATACATTGTGTTCCATAATAAACTTTTATTTAAAAAGGGTAAATATTAACCGAATATCATTTAAGAGAATAAGTGATCAAGTGAATGGAAATATACAGTGACTTTTGTATTAAAAAGGAGCGAGGAAATGATCAAATGCTGTTTGAAACAAAATAAAATGAAGCAACTGTCATATATTAGTGAAAAAACTGTATGTAGTGAGATGTGGTTGTTTAAAAACAAAGTGGTAGTGTGTTAAATATGAGGCATATCGCATGTTAGTGTAACAAGTACTTACATACTGACTGGGTGTGGCGGAAAAGTCAAAAAAGCAAGTGAACATCTTATGGTCCTGATGATAACTTGCCTAGTATTGTTCCTATGTGTACAGCTGAGCATGGATGAATTTTTTAAATTGTTAAGCATGCTGGACAGAGCAAGGATTATGATGCTGCCATGGAAGCCCTGACAACTTATACCGAGAGAATGGAACTGTATTATGCAGATAATGGCATTCCAAATAGCAACCATAGGAAGTAACATTGCCATCTTAGGAAAAGGTTGTTGTGTTCATTTCTTGGCGGGGGTACCACACCTATACGTCTTCACTGTATCAGTGTATTTTTCAATGGATGCATCAGTTTCCTCAAATTTCCCAAAGGCAGGATGTAGGTGAATTGGCAGTCTCCAAATTGTTCATAGGTGTGAGTGCAGTGCATATATAACTATGAATTATGAACAACTAATTGTGTATGACTTTTATATCATTTTCTAATACTACAAAAAGAAAATGCAACTCCTAAGAGCAAATTAGCAGAACTGGAAACAAAGACTGAAGGGTCAAGTAACAAATAAGATTTAGAAGATAAATAAAAAGTTAGATTTAGAAGATAGTGCAAGGAGAAAAAAAATAAGCTTTATTGAAGTTGCAGAAAAAATGAAAGAGAGAAGTCATGCTATTATGTTCATGCAACAACATTTAGCATGATGGACCAAACTGTAGAAGACCTAATAAGGATCAAAAGGGCACATAGGATTCAGACACTGGGAAGCAGAATGGGAGATAATACACCAATGTACATTTCAGTCCAGTTTAAAACATGTGCAGCGATGAAAGATATAAACGGATTATAGAAATATGGAATGCTATGTCAAGTAGATCAATATTTAGACAATGAACACAAAATTGAGAAAGACCGTAAAACACCAATAACTATGAAAAAAGTAAATGGTCTAGGCACACTGGAATCGGCTGTTAATTGGTTTATTGTAAAAAGTCCACACACAAGCGCTTTCTTTTTTTAGGACATGGTCACACCATCCTCACCAATAACTATACTTTCCCCTTCTTTTTTGTTTTCCTTGGTTCTTCCCTTTCCCCTTGCCTGCGGAAAAATCCTGTTCACTCACATTGTCATCCCCCCACTGAATGGGCTATATCATCTAAACCTTGTGTGTGGACTTTTTACAATAAACCAATTAACAGCCGATTCCAATGTGCCTAGACTGCTTATATTTAGACAACGATTATTCGGCAGCCACTATCAGGAAGGGAGCAGAGTTGCTTCCAGCCATAAGGAAGTGTAAAAAGCCATTTGAGATTCAAACTTATTTATCCTGCTTATTTAAAAATGTTCCCTCCAGGAGGAGGTTCAGTATTTCTGGAAACAAAGAAAGTGTTGAAGTTCTTAAAGGAAAGGTGCTCTAAGAATGAAAACTTATCTGTGTCAGGCCCAGAACAGGACAGAGCAGAAAGTGATCCTGCCCCAAATGCAGAAGGAAGAAGAGAGTCATGGCCAAAATGTATTTTTCCAATCTTTATTACAAGCCTATGTTGGAACTCAAAGTAAGAATGAAAAAATGTGCCTGTAAGTGAGTCTTTAAGAGAAAGGCGGAGACAATCCATTTTAGTGTGAGAACATTATAGCAGTGGTTGTACCGAAATCATGTCATATATTGAATTGACTGATTGTCTTGCATTTTTCAGTATTTGATGTACTAATGAGATAAAAGAATGTAATAACGCTGTTGAACATGAATGGGATATACATTATCCTGGAGCATATCCTGAAAGAAATATGAATTGGTATAAAATAAAATTAATGGTGGTGCTTAAGATGACTGAAAAAAAGTTATCACCAGGCAATGGAAGGACAGAAATAAGCCCACCATAGGAGTGGTTAAAGAATTAATATATGGAATGCATGTGAGGAAACAGAAAAATGCAGTGGGAAGGCAGAGGAAAAAAGGCTGATATTCAGTATATGCCCTGGGTGAGATATGTAGGGGTTAGAGAGTGAGAGAGAAATGTATGATGGATATAACAGTACAGGATAGGTTTGATAACTCAGTAAAATAAAAAATGAAAATACAGAAGGAAAGGTCAAGGTTTTATGTGCAGGGATATCAGACCAATACAGTGAGAAATATTTATGAAAATCCTGTCATGAGATACTTTAAGAGAAACATGAAGAAGAAATAAAGATGGCAATTCTGACAGAATATTGTTGAAATAAACTGGAAAACTAACATATACACAAAGGGTGGCAATAAATGATTAGTTGGTCAGGTATTACTTGCTTTGAAGTTGTATTACTTTGTGTTTATCTTTTTCTTGTTTTTCTGTTGTTTAATAACTGTTAATCTCCTTCTTCTCTTTCAGCTGTTCCCGTTAGGGGTCGCCACAGCGAATCATCTATTTCCATTTCTTCCTGTCCTCTGCATATTGCTCTGTCACACCAGCCACCTGCATGTCCTCTCTCACCGCATCCATAAGCCTTATATTAGGCTTTCCTCTTTTCCTCTTACCTGGGAGCTCCATCCTTAGCATCTTTTTCCAAATATATCCATCATCCCTCTTCAGCACATGTCCAAACCAACGCAATTTCGCCTCTCTGACTTTGTTTCCAAAGCGTCTAACCTGAGCTGACCCTCTAATATACTGATTCCTAATCTTGTCCATCCTTGTCACACCCAGTGCAAATCTTAACATCTTTAACTCTGCCACTTCCAGCTCTGACTCCTGCTTTTTTGTCAATGCCACTGTCTCCAACCCATACAACATAGCTAGTCTCACTACCCTCTGGTAGACCTTCCCTTTCACTTTTACTGGTACCCATCTGTCGCAAATCACTCCTGACACTCTTCTCCACCCATTCCACCCTGCCTGTACCCTCTTCTTCACATCTCTTCCACACTCACCATTACTCTGAACTGTTGATCTCAAGTACTTAAACTCATCCACCTTTGCCAACTCTACTCCCTGCATCCTCACCATTCCTCTATCCTCCCTCTCATTCACACACACACATTTTGTCTTAGTCCTGCTGACCTTCATTCCTCTCCTCTCTAGAGCATATCTCCACCTCTCCAGGGTCTCCTCAACCTAGTCCCTACTCCTGCTACAGATCGCAATGTCATCTGCAAACATCATAGTCCATGGGGCCTCCTGTCTGATCTCATCTGTCAACCTGTCCATCATCATTGCAAATAAGAAATGGCAAAAGAGCTGATCTTTGATGTAATCCCACCTCCACCTTAAACAGATCTGTCACTCCCATGGCAGACTTCACCACTGTCACACTACCCTTGTGCATATCCTGTACCACTCTAACATACTTCTCTGTCACTCCTGACTTCCTCATGCAATACCACAACTCCTCTCAAGGCACCCTATCATATGCTTTCTCCAAGTCCACAAAGACACAATACAATGCCTTCTGACCTTCTCTAAATTTCTCCATCAACACTCTCAGAGCAAACATCTGTAGTGCTTTTTCCCGGCATGAAACCATACTGCTGATCACTAATCATCACCTCCCTTCTTAACCAAGCTTCCAGTACTCTTTCCCATAACTTCAAGTTGTGACTGATCAGTTTTATCCCACTGTAGTTACTATAACACTGCACATCACCCTTATTCTTAAAAATAAGTACCAAAACACTTTTTCTCCACTCCTCAGGCATCCTCTGACTTTCCAAGATTTCATTAAACAATCTGATTAAGAACTCCACTGCTATTTCTCCTAAGCACCTCCATACTTCCACTGGTATGTCATCTGGACCAACAGCCTTTCCATTGTTTATCCTCTTCATAGGTGTCTGTACTTCCTCCTTGCTAATCTCTTTCACTTCCTGATTCACTATCCCCACATCATCCAACCTTCTCTCTCTGTCATTTTCTTCATTCATCAACCCCCCCAAAGTACTCTTTCCATCTGCTCAACACACTCTCCTCACTTGTGAGTACGTTTCCCTCACTTTCCTTTATCACCCTTACCTGCTGCACATCTTTCCCAGCTCGGTCCCTCTGTCTAGCCAATCGGTAAGGTCCTTTTCTCCCTCTTTAGTGTCCAACCTTTCATACAACTCTCCATATGCCTTATCCTTAGCCTTTGCCACCTCTCTCTTTGCCATGCTCCTCATCTCCTTATACTCCTGTCTACTTTCTTCATCTCTCTCTGACAATCCCACTTCTTCTTCACCAGCCTCCTCCTCTGTATACTCTCCTGTAATTCCTCATTCCACCACCAGGTCTCCTTGTCCTCCTTCCTCTGTCTAGATGTCACACCAAGCACCTTTCTAGCTATCTCCCTTACCATCTCTGCTGTAGTTACCCAGCTATTCGGTAATTCTTCACTGCCTCCCAGGGCTTGTTTTAACTCTTCCCTGAACTCCACATCACAATCACCCTTTTTCAGCTTCCACCATTTGATCCTTGTCACTGCTCTAACACTTGTCCTCCTCTTCTTGATCACCAACATCATCCTACAGACCACCATTCTATGCTGCCTAATTTCTCCTTTCACTTTCCCCTGTCACCACTTTACAGTCTACAATCTCCTTTAGACTGGCCCTCCTACATAGGATATAATCCACCTGTGTGCATCTTCCTCCACTCTTGTACAGCACCCTATGCTCCTCCCTTTTCTTAAAATATGTATTCACCAGAGCCATGTCCATCCTTTTCAAAAAATCCACTACCATCTGACCTTCTGCATTCCTCTCCTTAACGCCATACCTGCCCATCACTTCCTCATCCCCTCTGTTCCCTTCACCAACATGCCCACTGAAATCCACTCCAATCACCAGTCTCTCACCCTTGGGTACACTCACCACCACTTCGTCCAACTCACTCCAAAATTTTTCTTTCTCATCCATCGCACACCCAACTTGTGGAGTGTATGCACTAACAATATTCATCATTACACCATCAATTTTCAGCTTCATAAACATCACTCTATCTGACACTCTTTTCTCCTCCAAAACACTCTTGGCATACTGTTCCTTCAGGATAACCCCTACCCCATTTCTCCTTCCATTCACACTATGATAGAACAATTTGAAACCGCCTCCTATACACCCGGCCTTACACCCCTTCCATCTGGACTCTTGCACACACAATATATCAACCTTCCTTCTCTCCATCATATCAGCTAGCTCTCTCCCTATACCAGTCATACTGCCAACATTCAAAGTTCCTACTCTCACTACTACACTCATAACCTTCCTCCTCTCTTTCTGCTTTTGGGCATGCTTCCCCCTCTTCTTCTCCTTCGGCCAACCGTAGCCCAATTTCTGCCAGCACCCTGGTGGCTAACAGTACTGGTAGCAGTCAGCTGTTAATGTCCACTGAAATTGTTCAATGAAGTTGTCAATACAATCTTGAACTTAAAATACACATAGAGTGTTGAACATCATGGTAGCACAAGCAAAGCTATCTGAAAACCCAGTCTAAGTTATCATAGAAATTTTACAGAAACATGTAGAATCTAAGGTGCTTCATAATTCCATTGCACCAATAAGAAAGATAAAAAACTAAAGTTAACTACGCTCCATGGTTAAGTAGGGACACAAGAAGCCTTCTAAAAACCAGAGACAAGTAGTGGAAGAAATGGAAACATGAAAACTCCAATTACACCAAGCAAAAGTATAAACAACCTAAGAATCTATCCAAAAAATAAACCAAACTAGACAAACAAAACTACTTCCTAGGTCTCCAAGACAAATACTTAAAAAATTCCCCAAAGTTTTGGCATAGTATCAACTCCATACTAAAACTTGGAACAATTGCTACCCCACCCCCACCTCCCACTATACTAACAGCAAAAATATAGCTTCCCAACTTAACTGTCATTTCATAACCTCAATCCACACTCTGTCCAATCAACTAACAAACACTAATACCTCACCAGCCTTATCTGCTGGGAACTCTCCTAGCAACTCTACCAACCTACCATCTTTCTCTCTCTCACCTGTTCCTACATCTAAAATTAGAAACCTCATCCTCAAACTAAAACCTACCACACTAGCAGCAGATAGTATTCCTGCTAACTTCCTAAAAATAGCAGCTGACTGACTATCATATCCAGTATCAATCCTAATAAGCAGGTCCATTCAGGAAGCTTATGTACCACAATTATGGAAAATATCCTACATTATACTCCTTCACAAAGGTGGTCAATCTTACGACTTTTCCAACTATCGGCCTATAGCCATTCTTTCCCCCTTATCTAAGATTATAGAGAAATGCATACACTCACAAGTTATGCAATTCCTGAATACAAACAATCTTCTCTCCTCCACCAACATGGATTCCACCCTCACCATAGTACAACGTCTGCTCTTCTCTCCTTCACCAATCTGGTCAATCACCATAGAAACAACAACAAATATGTATCTGCTACCTATCTAGACCTCTCTATAGCATTTGACATGGTCTCACACCGTAAACTAATGGATGCTCTTCATTCTCTATTCTTTACTTCCTCTACTATCTCCTGGTTCAATAGCTACTTATCACATAAACAACAATCTGTAAAATGGCACAATGACCTATCCCCTCCTCTCCCTAACTCTATAGGAGTACCACAAGGCTCAATGTTAGGCCCACTGCTCTTCTCTATCTTTACAAACAATCTATGCACCTCCCCTAAACAAGCCTCCGTTATTCAGTACGCAGATTAATCCACTCTCATCTGTGCAGCCCCACCTGTCAACACCCTACAACAACTTGCCCAAGATTCTTTCTCTGCTATTGAAACTTGGATCATTGACATTCAACTTATTCTTAACCCCAATAAAACCAAACTTCTCCTGTTCACCCCTAATAAAACAAAATCTACCTCCTCTATTTTCACTATCTCATCTAGAAATGGCACTATCATCTCTCCTTCCACCCACAGAAAACTCCTAGGAGTTGAAATTGACAACAACCTATCATTTGATCTACACATAGCCCAAACCATTCAGAAAGTTTACAAAAAAGTAGAACCCTTTACAGGCACAAAAACTATCTCACAGAGAAATCAAGAATCACCCTAGCTCAAACTCACCTCTTACCAACACTTACTTATGCTGCATCAATCCTAACCCATACTAGAAAAGCAGATCTAGACAAGTTAGAGTCATGCTATAACAAGATTGCCAAATTTGCCAACAATTTCCCCTTTAGAACACATCACTGCCAAGTACTAAAAGAAATTCAATGGGTTGAATTTCCCAACTTACTAACGTACAAACAACTCACCTGCGCCTTTATCATCAGAAACGACCCAGAAAAAACTCCTGCCCTTAAACAGCTATTAACCCCCCACTATTCCAGTCACCCTCTCTGCTCATCTAATAAACCTCTCCTCAGTGTTACTACTGCTAACAACACTGCAGGTACAGTCCTATATTCCAACATCATAGCCAGGAAATGGAATAATCTCCCCACTAATATTACCTCTACTACAACAAATACAAACTTCAAAATATTACTTAAATCTCATGTTAGGACAACATGGATCTGCCCATGTATCTCTTGACATTCTCTTTCCCTTCTGTTCTCCTTAAAACAACTTCAAGTCTAGAATTCACACTATTCTACTTGCATAGGAATACATACTCTTAGAATAAAGTCTCATTGGTCTTTGTACTTCTTTATGTGTACACTTAATAGTAATGTAAACTGTCTATACTACCTTTGTAAATATTTAATCTAACTGTATTTCAGTCCTGCATTGCCTATTAACTTTTTGTATGTAATCCACTATCTTCTCATTTTGTATATTTCTCATTGTATAACCTTCTTACTATATCTTAATTGTGGAGCTTTTCTTCCCGGGCATCCACTGAAAATGGACCTGATCCAGCTGGATTTTCCCGGTAAACAAATGAAAAATAAATAAATAAATAATGTTTTATGTTCCAAAATAGGAATCTAATAAGGTGCTAAAACATTCTGGCATATATGGCTGAACCACACTGATAAAAATGCCCATATTGGACAAACTGCAGGCAGATGCATTGAGAGAGATTTCTTCTGACATATTTTGTGAAAACATATATAACAGACTGCTCTCAAGGAAGAATTTTACAATTTGACCAAGTATTAAATGTAGCAGCACTTAAGGAACAGGAGCCAGGCACATATGAATCACATCAAGATGTAGTTAATCATGCTGTTATCAACATATCTGCCAGTTTTCTTAAAAAAGGAAGCAGGCTTTTGATGTGGCAGAAAGTCACACGAAGATACCATGTTAGATTATGTAGAAACACTAAATAATATTTGATGAAAGGCCATAATTAAAGAAAACAATGGCAACAATCTCAAAAACATACCAAGGGAACAAAATTAGGATGCAGGATTGCAAACAAAATTGTCAGACACACCAGATGAATCCTATGACTTCTGAGTACTTAGATCTGTACAATATGAAATAGATAGGGATTGTCTGGATTTCTACAAAAATGACAAGTCATATAAGTCAAAGACTGTGGTAAAATAACCCAGGAGACTCAGAATGTATAACTAATGTCATACTTAGGATGGATAAATTACTATGTTACGTTTCTACAGAACCTCTTGACAGTACATCAATCAAATGCAGTGCTAAAGGAAAAAATATGCATGCAGACAAAAGGTAGACTACAAATGTTTTTTTTTAAGAAACATCATTAATGAATTATCACTTATGACATAAGCAATCATACATTTATATAACTGAAGGCAAACCACATTGACATATTTTGAGTTGCAAACATTATGCATCACAAAATCTTCTATACAGTAATTGTCAATCACACATTACGTATCTCATTTAATTCCTGCCTTCCCTTAAACCTCATTCCTCCTCCTCCAAAACATTATTCTGCATTTATCATTCCCATAATTCCCACTTTTTCTATGTAATCTGCTCTTACCCTTTTCTGAAGATCCTATCCCCGTTCTTTTATCTCTGTTACTGTATTCACTACTTCTAGATCTCTGTTACTATATTCGCTACTTCTAGAACAGCTGGTTTAGACTTTGATTTCTATTTTCTAGTAATTGCTTTTTTGGTAGCCATCAGAATTAAACTCAGCAAAGCCTTACTATATCTAGGCAATTCTGATTCAGTATCCCAACACAAAAAAAATCACTTCCTTAGTTATACCAATTTGCTCAACCAATAATTCTGTCAGAGTAGTCTGCAGGGAATTTTTGAAGTCTGACAGCTCATTATACTCCCAAAAATATGTTGCCAGTTACCTCTTTCTTCCTCGTAACACCTCCAACATTTGCATTCTACCTGAACTAAAATTCTTTTGAGTCTGCTTGGGATATATAAAAACCTATGCAAACACTTTGAAGCAAAGATTCTACATTTTCTAGACTTTATTTCATATTTGGGAGCTAACATATATCCTCCCATTGTTTCTTTGTGAATTGCTTATCCAGTCTCTCTTCTCAATCCTTTCCAACCTCCTCTAATAGAGTTGCATAGTTATAATGCAATATTTTACAGTCCCTACTAATTATTCTTTTTTAACAGCAGCTTCTGTTCTAATTCTACTAAAAACCGTACATGTGGACCGGCCTATTCCTTTCTCTTAGCCTGTACTCTGATATCAATCCTTGATAGGGAAGGCAATCACTAGCCTGTAGTCCAAATTAATTCTTAGCCTCTTCCCATTCTGTTACCTTTCCCTCTCTAATTATTTGCTCCCAATACCTTCATTCTTTTAACAGTTTTCTCCAGTAAATTCCCACCCTGCTTGCTTATTCTCTACAACTCTAATTGCAGTTTATTGTTGTTCTCCTTAAGAATCTCCATCCAAAATCTCAATCTCTCATTTCTTCAGCTTCCTCCCCATTCCATCATCATCCCTTTCCATTTTGAATTATAGCTTTCTGCTTGTGCTATGTATCAGAGCCTTAACTGTGTAGCTCTGAAATATCCCTTCAAATCAGGTAATCACAAACCACCTTATTCTTTTGAAAGTCAACTTATTTCACTTGGACTATAAATAGGTTTTACAGCAATGATGACAACAGTCACGTCATATCAAGTTCATATCCACTTTGATCATCTTTGTCAGTTAGGCTGGCATATAATGCTAACCCCTACAAAATCAGTGCTATTCTACTGCACCAGTACCAAGATCATGCAAAAAGGGTAACTCCATTCATTCATGACTGATGACAAACACAAATATAACGATGCTTGCATAGATAGAAAAGCTCTTATTCTGGTGTGGAGAGTAAAGACATTAGGTGAGAGTCATCTCAAATAATGAAACATGGAAAAACAACTCCAAGGACTGCAAACACAATACTGCAAAGCTGCATGCACTCACCAGTTGACATACACATAGTGACAAAATCAAATAGAAAGCAGAGCTACTATACAAGGGAGAAAAATTATTAGAGTGCATTATAAGCAAAACAAGGTATGGAAATACCAGCACTCTCAACATTATCATAATGTTGAGTGCTGGGAACAATCAAAAGCAAAATTTATCTATAACTGATAGCAACGACAATACAATGGAACACAGGAAAGTCATCAGCATCAAAGGACTAGATTATGTACCAAGGCACCTAGTAGAAAAGCCTCATAATGTAGATCACATTCCATCAATACTTCATGGATCCTGGCTAGCTTGTTTGAAGTGAGCTAGTGTTTGGTTGAAGGAGGTGCCCCATGGACCATCTGTTCTACTCCTTCTGTAGAAGAAACACCAAGTCATCAGCTTCTTTTTGAGCAGAAAAAAAGCATAACCACCTATGCCAGATCCCTACAATTTTTTGTGTGGTGGGCAGGGAGGCAATAACTGAGCCATACATATTCCAGATGTTGCGGTCACAAAGGGTTCTAACTTGTCTGGGGTACACCATAAACGAAAAGAAATCATACCTGGTACCTTGTCAGCAAATTATATTCCTGGGAGCAAGCTTGAATACAACTTCCCAGATGGCTTACCTCATGCCAGAGAAACAAATTCATTTGACAACCTACTTCAAACAAGTGGCCACAAAAACCCTGCTATCTGCAAGACAAATACTGAAAGCCTTGGGGTTCATGGCCTCCTGCATTCTTCTAATTCCATATGCAAGACTGCATAAGAGGAAACCACAGTGGTATCTAAAAAGCCTATGGT
Source organism: Protopterus annectens (assembly GCF_019279795.1). NCBI lineage: Eukaryota > Metazoa > Chordata > Ceratodontiformes > Protopteridae > Protopterus > Protopterus annectens. Next base: position 420,784,356 of record NC_056738.1, on the reverse strand, counting down.
GTCAACATTCTCATGATCTAGAAGCAATGATTCCTATCTTACCTTGCCTACACCTAGAGTTCCTTTGGTGGGCTGAGGCCTGTCACTAAAACAAGGGACTACCTTTCACACCACCCCTTGCACCCCAAACCCTAACAACAGACGCATCAGATTATGCATGGAGGGGCTCACCTGGCAGGGAAGTGCATTCAGGGCAAATGTAACCCAAGTCAAATGCACCTGCATATCAATCAAAAAGAAATGTTAGCTGTACAGAATGCTCTGACAGCCTTCAAGGATCACATTCTTCCAGGACAACTAATGGTAAAGACGAACACCACTGTTATGTGGTACATAAACAAGCAGGGGGGGGGTACACATTCTTACCCCCTCTGCAGACTAACCATGGCATTGTGGCACAGCCTTGAGCTACCAAGTGCACCTACAAGCTCAATTCCTGCCAGGAAAATTAAATACACTGGTAGACAGACTAAGCAGAAACCTCATAGACTCACACGAGTGGAAACTGGAACCAAGGATTTTCAACATGTTGACAAGCAAATGGGGGAGCCCAGATACAGACCTGTTTGCCTCTCCCCAGAACTACCAATTGGACAAATTTTACACAAGGACTCCCCACAAAAAAGCCTGGAAAGTGGATGATCTGTCCTTCAGCTGGAAAAACCTATCAGTCTATGCCTTTCCCCCTCTGCCTCTGCTCTCCAAAGTACTACTGAAAATCAAACAGGACAAACCAAAGATGATTTTGATTGCTCCAGACTGGCCGCGCCAACACTGGTACCCCTCCTGTGCAGTGTGTCATGGCTATCTCCATGGCACCTGCCTCAGACTCCTTCTCTGTTGCCTCAGCAAGAGAACCAGATTCTGCACCCTCAGCTTCTAACATTGAACTTTGCAGCCTGGCTAATTAAATAATCTCTCCTTTACCATCCCTCAGTAAACCTGTGATGGATATCATTTTAGAGGCAAGGAGGCCTAGTACTAAAAAATCTTATGCTGAAAAATGGAAAAGATTCTGTGCCTGGAACCAATCTCAAGGGATGAGCACAGCAGCGCCCAATTTACCTCAGATTTTATAATACTTAACTGAGATGCTTCACAAGGGCCTGCCTTTTTCCTCCATTAAAATCCACGCCTCAGCTATTTCAGCTCATTATAACACAGAACCTCCCCTCTTCTCTCATCCACTGCTCAAGCAGTTCCTCAGAGGGGCCAAAAATTTGAGACCACCCAGGAGAGCTCAAACCCCAGCCTTGGACCTTAACTTTGTTTTGGAGAAACTCACTCTACCTCCATTCGAGCCAGCTGCTATTGCAGACTTAAAATTTCTTTCTTGGAAAACAGCTTTCCTTTCAGCAATCACTTCAGCTAGAAGGATATCTGAATTACAGACCCTTATGGCAGTAGAACCTTTCATCATCTTTCATGAGGACAGGGTGTCCCTCAGAATCAATCCATCCTTCATGCCCAAGGTGGTATCCAGTGTGGCTCTTAATCAGTCCATTCATTTGCCAACCTTCTTTCCCAATCCACAGAACAAAGGGGAACAGATACTGCATTCCTTAGATGTGCACAGACAACTTAGATTCTACTTGGACAGGACTAAACCTCAAAGGAAATCTAAACAACTGCTGGTGGCATTTGCTGCAGGGGTAGAGGGGAGGACTATTTCAAAGCAAACCATTTCTAAATGGATAGGCCATTGCATTCATTTCTGCTATAAGCACCATGGAAAACCTATCCCCCAGAGGATCAGACCTCACTCCACAAGGGCTGCATCTACCTCTACAGCCTTTCTCAGAGGCGTCCCTACCAGGGACATCCTAGAATTTGCTACCTGGAGTTCTGTACATACTTTCACCAAGCATTATCATTTGCCAATTTTCTCTAAATCCAGAGCTGGCTTTGCCACTGCAGTCTTTCAGGGCCTTATAGCTGGTTCTAATGCTATCTAAATTACTCCTCCCAACCATAGCTTTGGGAATCTACCCAAATGTGATGACTGCAGCAGTGAAACACGAACAACATAGTACAGTTGTGTACACTTACCATAAATGTAGATGTTCGAGTGTATTCACTGTTGCAGTCCTGGTTACCCTCACTCCAGCCCCCTAACTTCTTTTGGCTGTACCTCTACTTTCCTTTACTATGCTTAAAAGCCTTTTTGGTGTATTTGCTTTTCTTTTGGGGGCATATCATTGTACTTTTATATTTAATTGCTTCCCATTAGGGAGAGCACCTGACATCTGGGGCAAGAAAAACTGAAGTAATGGCATTGGCTGCATGTTTTATACCCCCTGACATATGGAAGAAGGGACTGCAACTGATGCAGGACCCAAGACTTTGTTAATCAGGCTGACTGAGGGCTACCTGAAAGCAGATAACCCAAATGTAATGACTGCAACAGTGAATACACTCGAACATCTACATTTATGGTAAGTGCACGCAACTGTACTTTCTCCTCTCTCTCTCTACTTTATTATGCAGCAGAACAGGATATCATAGGCAGCATCATATTTTTGAAACAAAATGGTGAAAATGATGAGAAGGAGGAATTTCTGCCTGTACCCAATGCTTCAAGCCCATGAACACAGAACAACTGGTGACACACACTGGACTTAGTGGGAAATGTCCTATCAATCATCCTCACATGCAAATATTCAGGATACCACAAGTGTGAACAGGACTAGGGCCACCATGCCCTGTTCTGCCACCTCATTCTCATGCATTTTAAACATTAACTGTCCCATATGTAGCAGGAATATGTCTAGCCATACGTCTTGCATGGTAATCAGGGTATTAGGCATAGTTGGCAGATCCTTCCTATGATTCCTCACAATTTCTGGTGGAGGCACCTCTTGGTTGGCAACTTCTGTGGCATTTCCTTATCCATTTGGCTTATAACACACTGTATCAGATGGCATGGGTGTTCTGCTAATTTGCTAGCCTTTGCTTTTATCATTTGAAGTGCTAATGACACACCAAAATGCCATGGGTTCCTGTGCCTACAAGTGCCCTATGCTTTGCAAGATGTCCTAACCGTTATCCACTACCACAGTGATGGCTCTCTGATGACACTTCTCAGAGGCTTTTTGGGTACAGCAGCAATACACCTTGCCATATACTGCCTTTCCCATGTAGTACAGGTACACCTCAATTTCTACATGCCTTGCTCCTCTGGGACAGTGTAATGCCATACAATAATCCTTCTTTGTCTAGTGCCTGTATATCTTGCGTAATGTCCTGAATCTCCTCCCCATCATGGTGAATTGTCTAACTCTGTTCTAGGTTGCCCTCCTTATGTACTGCAGCTACTGGCCTTACACCTACACCTGCAAAACTGTCCATTACCCATGTTTATTAGTGTATAATGGAGAGCCATTCATACAAAACTATCCCCTTTACTCCTGCTATCTGCTTTATATTACAACCACCCTTGCTTTATATGTCACCCTTGTATAACCACCTAGGCATAGGCTGTTCATCCTACATTTATTTTCTTCTGTATTCCTGTTTTTACTTCCCTTTTTTATGTGGCTGATGTACAGAACTGCAATGGTATCATGATGGAATGTGGAAGTATGCACCTACTGGTTATACTGTACACACAAGGGCATGCAGAAATGAAACAGCTATGTATGGCATTCTAGGGAATCAGCTGCAGCATTCCCAGCCCTGGCATGAAGCACCCTATAAGACAGGTGCTATTGTAAGGCCTCAACATCAAGCCTGTCCATATGTTGCCAAGGTGGTGTAACACCACACACTTGTGCATCAATGAAGTCAGACAATGAAGCTTATCTACTCTGTGGCAGAAGCCATTCAGGTGAGGTGTCCCTACCCTAAAATACATGTGTTTGGTCCCCTACAGGTGTGGCCACAGCATCCAGACAGGGTAAAAAAGGCATATTAGTAAGAGAGCTTCCTACAGCCACTACCATACCCTGCTTTGCATGTCAAGCAGAGGAGACATCACTAATACAATTACAAGTATCAGACCTGGTATTACCATGCATGACAAGAGGGTGTACCCTCTCTGTTACCCACACCACTGTCTAATCATCAGCTCTAGAGGTGGCTCAGGCACAGCAGTCTCCTTTCTGATATCCATCCCCTCTAGGCTGACGGACTGATGAGAGGGGGCAGTGACAATGCTGGCAGGACCTGTAATATAGCACATGTGACAGTGGCAGATTACCCCAGTTCCACCATCACTCCTTACATATGTTATAGTAATGAATACATACATACATACTCTGTTGTGCGGAATGTCAAGTTATTACAGGCACATGACCTTTTGTAGTGCTGAATTTGCCCTGATTACTCTCTCTTGGGGCCTGGCACTCATGTTCCTTATGGCGAGAGATAACATAAATACCTGACCCTCAATGTCCTATTTGGATGCAGGAAATTATTAATCTTTTGGGAAAGCTTGGCTAGGCTTAGAAAGACCCCTTGGTCATTAGCCTAGTAACAGTCTATGAACCTAAGAAATACACTTCTTAGTGTTACACATCACAATAATACTTGGCAAGAATGCAAACATAAGTAAATGACAATGGTGTACGGGACAATGCAATTTGCGAGTAACTCACTCATAGCATGTGGAAACCCGACTTCCAGCCCAGCAAGGTTTCCAAATATGGACACCTGCAGGACCAAATCCAGCAACATTTACTCATCTGCTGTGAGCAGCATGTTTTGGACGGGGTGGCACCATGGTCAAAAGTAACATGTTGCACTGTTACTCTTTTCTTAGCATAGTCCATCATAATGAGCATATTTCTACGATAACCCATCACCTCAAACAATACTGATGTCAGCAGTGATCTCTGGGTAGTGCCTCTGCCTCTCCTCATATTATCCACCATATCCTATTAGGAAAGGTCCATCTATACAAATGGCAAGTACAAGCAAATCATTCTCCTCCTATGTGAAGTTCTATTTTTATTTCTTCATAGCAATGAAAAAGAAAAAGAAAACATGAACATATGCTATTAAGCTAGTTATTTGAAGCTTGGAAGTGCAACTAAATGTGCTGACAGTCATTATCTTCTGCTGGCAAAATACTAATTACAGTTATATGAATGTGACATTTAACCTTGCACTAACTATGAAGCCTGAAGACTCAAGTATTTACTATATCTGCCCTCCAAGTAGCACAAACAACACACCAGGTTACATACAGTTTAACACATGCATGCACCTGCAAGCAAATGTGATTTAAATACAGGATGGCATACATGCGGACAAAATGAGTGCCAGGGTGCCATAATCTTTATGAACTGCAACACCTGCACATGATGCACAAAAGTCATACGTATGGCTGTGAAACGCATAAAACAATCATCTACAAATCTCTGTGCTGGATACAGCACCTAGCAGATATAATGCAGATAACATATGCATGTCATGGTGTGAGATAGAACGCTCTGTCAGGGTATCTATACAGGAGTAAGAGTGACTGCTGTCACAATCATCCTGAGGGGATAACCTAAATAAAAATACATTTAAACATACACACACATACACACAAAGGGAGAGTGGGACAAAGCTTTGGGTACATCGCATGACTAACCACCATATTTGTCAAAAGTTGCATATGCTTGGCACCCAGTCAGTGGCATGTTGCTCAACTGTCTTTACATTGTAGTAACAGCTGCTGCATGTAGCTCACGGTACCACTGCTGATACTATGTTTCAAGACCAAGCTTGCAGCCTGGAAATGGTTGTTATTGGTATGTATGGGCCCACCATTACTGCCACAATGAATGTAATGTGTGGGTGTTGGTGTCATATGCATGTGTGAAAGTAGTATTTTGTATGGGGGATCACTGTTTTTCTTGCGCAATGCTGACATCCTCGCAGTAGTGGTCAGATGACAGTTCTGGTCAGCATATGTAGCTTAACACAATAGTCTCATACCATGTGGTACACTAAATGTGTTCTCATTTTATTTTCTTCAAACCAATCCATAGCATGTAGGGACCCACAGCAACTACAGGATATTCAGGTAGCCATCCGCGTGGTGTTCAATGAGCTGTTCTGGCCTACACTGCAGAAACTAGTCTGTGTGGGCTGTCTATACTGCACAGATTTCACCATTTGGAATAGGATATTCATCAGCTGAGTGGGGCAATGTGGCATGATATCCCGCACCTACCATATGTCATACAGGCATACTGTCATGGGATTGTGGCATGCTTTCAGGAAATATGGCAGCAACACTACATTATTATCAATATTGTAGTGGGCCACTCTGCTATATGTGTCTGACAGAATACTATTATGGGATACAGTGCCCACAGAGTGTTCAAACAACACAACACCCTCCCCTACTTGTATTGTGGTGCCCATATCAGGCTATATATTTTATTTATTTATTGCTTTTGTTTACTGGAAAAGCCCGACTGGGCACAGGCCCCATTTTAAGTGGAAGCCCAGGGAGAAAAGCTCCATTTTACAGAATGAGTAGAAGGTAGTTACAAAAAATTTACATAATAAATGTAAATACATACACAGAATAGTAATGATACGACAGTTAATCAAGAATAATAAATGTACATACATAGAATAATAAATGAGCATACACAGAACTGTAATGATATGACAGTTAATGAAAATATAACAGTTAAAACAAGAATAAGGTACAATTAGTTAATATTGAGCTTATAAGAGTCTAGTTATTTTCAAATGGAATCAGCTGTAAACAGATATTGAGTAGGAGACAGTGAAGTAATTACAGGATGAAGATGGTTACAAATTAGGAAGTATTGAGGAGGTCCATGTAAAAGGGAGACAGAGATAGTAGTGTAGAGGAATAGATGATGGTCAGATAGAGATTCTGGAAAAGTAGCTGTATTTTGGCCAGTTACATAAAAAGAACGGTGACAGTAAAGGTTTAGAGATTACTAGGAACATCACATGTACAGAGCTGGTAACTGAGGAGATAGAACTTTAGTTGAGTTTTAAATGGAAAGTTCCTGGGTTGCCATTTCCTTTCTTGGATAGACGGAGGCTTCTTTGTTCACCAGTGGCAGTGGGGAGCTTGGAGCGGCCTATCTGTCCCTGGAGGAGTGTTCCCAGTGCAGGAATCTGGTAGTCTGTTGGCTGTTTTGGGCCAATTTCTAGCTGTTTCAAGTCCGCCTGTATAAAACCTGCTGTAGCGCGGTTTTGCGTGATTTTGTGCATAGCGAGGCATTGAGCAGCGCCGCTTATTTGGGTTTGAGCCTTGGAACTGATCTAGTTCTCATAATAAACACCCTATTCCTACGCTAAAACCTAGCACTTGCTCACTAAAGCAATTATATAAGTCAGCACTAAAAAATTAAATGCACTACACCCTCACAAACTCCCCTTGAGTAACTTGTTCCCCATTGGCCCTTTTCTTCAATTATAAAGGAATTTCCAATACTATTCTAGCATGTCCAAAGGTCAGTTGTCAATCTCCTCTCCGGTCCAGCTGGTGAACCTGGGAATCTTGAGGCAATGTTACAACTGCCTAATGTACACAGACAACCCTCTCCTCCTCCCAACAAATTCCAACACATGTGAGAGATGCAACCATATAGCCAAACTGGAGGCTAAACTCTCTCAACTCAGTACTGGCGTAACCAGTCAGGAGGAGAAGGAAACCACACTCACTGCAATTCCAGTCTCACATAGACCTACCACGACAGCAAACCAAACACATAAACACACAAAAACATACTTGGAGGCTCTAAATAAAAATCTGCCTAAGCAGCAGAGACCTCCAAAGCAGACACCCAAGCAACCACTACCCCAAAACAAAACATGTGCAACACATAGCTCACAAAGGCAGTGTGCCGAACATTCACAGCCCTTAAGGCTAAACAACACACCTGATACACTTGTAATAGGTGACTCTATCATCAGGCACACTGACGTCCCACTCACCAGGCTGAACAAGGAGAAGGTCATGGTGAGCTGCCTAATGGGTGCTAGGATCCGCCACATAACACAAGCACTCAGGTCACTCCAAGGCAAGTACAAATATGACTCAGTCATTGTTCATGCTGGTGTGAATGACCTGAGACGTACCTCCCTGGACTACATGAAAAGAGACATAGAGGAGCTCTCTGAGCATGTAGCCCAGACCGGTATGACCCTGACCTTGAGTAGCATCTTACCCTCACCAAGAATGATGCCACAGTATGAAGACAAGATTATCAATTTCAACATTTGGCTTAAGTATTGGTGTCATTCAAAGGGGATCCAATGCCTGTCAGCCTGGGATGACATGCTCGACAAGCCACGATGCTTCACTAGGGACGGCTTGCACCTGTCATCCCTGGGCTTTCGGATATTGGCAAAGGTTCTTGCTACCCCCATAGTGCCTTTTTTAGGCAAGGCTCAAAAGACAAACCCACCTCCATAGGTATCACAAGGGATAAGAAACTAAGAGTAATGCCAGAAGTCTAAACCTCAAGATGCACTTTTCGAAACTCTCCTTAGCATGGAGAACATCAATATCTGTGCAGTAACAGAAACCTGGTTCAAGGCTCTCGAGAGCACCCCAGCACTACCAGGTTATACCTCATACCATGCTTTTCGGCCCCAAAACTTGGACCGAACCACAAAAGGAGGGGGAGTATCAATATTCATCAAAGATACCCACACCTCCAGGTTGGTGGCACAGCACAAAGCATCAGAGACTATCCATTTGCAACTAACAGTGGGTAAAACTGCCTTCCAGTTTATAGCCTGCTACAGACCACCCTCCCAAACCCAGGAACCCCACTCGGCCTTCCTGAGAACACTGGAAAATATGAAGGTCTCTCCAAACACCATTATATTGGGTGACTTCAACTACCCAACCATAGACTGGGAGCATTACTCTAGCTCCAACACCCTAGCCCAAAGGTTCCTAGAATTTATAAACTCAAATGCTATGGAACAACTTGTTACCACTCCCACAAAAGGGAAAACATACTGGACCTGATCATCACCAACATGAGGACTCTATGCTCCAGACCAGAAGTGTATCCCTCACTGGTAAGATCAGACCATAAACTAATCTCACTGGATATTCACATCCCGACCCCACCCCATGCCCAGAAAACCACAGTGAAAAACTTCTCTAAAGCAAATTTCACACTCCTCAAAACCGAGGTGGTATCCTTCAAAGCCCCCGGGCCTGTGGATATCTGCCCAGACCACAAAATCCTTTATAAATGCATTCTATGAACACCTTCAGGAATGCATGGATCATGTAATCCCAAATAAAACCAAGACCCAATCCTCCAAAGGCAGACGTCCTCTCTGGTGGACCCCAGCCATAAACAAACTATACAATAGAAGGAGAAAGCTACTACATGACAGAGCAAAATCCCAAAAAGGGAAGGCATCTCTGATCAGTATTAGCAAAAAACTACAGGCACTCATAAAATCGTCTAAGGCCAGCTTTGAGAGAAAAATTGCACAGGACACTAAGGATAATCACAAGGCTTTCTTTAGTTATGTTAGGAACCTGGGTGGGAATTCCCAGATATGCTCAGAATTAGTCCAAAATGACAAAAAATACACCGAACCCACAGACATTGCCAACATCCTAGCTGACAGGTTCAGCGCAAACTCCCCCCCCCACCAAAAGGGCTAATATCTATCCCAGCAGAGTGCTGCCCCCCTGACATCTCAGATGCTCAGGTAAGAGCTGCCCTCTCCAAAGCAAGAAACACAGCATCAATGGGACCAGACGGTGTCCAGGGCTGCGTCCTACATGAACTCCAAGAAGAGCTAAACCCAAACCTAAAACTACTGTTCAATTTCAGCCTTACTAAAGGATATGTACCCAAAGAGTGGCGTACAGCAACAGTGGTCCCTCTCCACAAAGGTGGTGCCTCAACGGATCCTGGAAACTATGGCCCCATAAGTCTCACTAGCTTGGTCTGCAAAGCTATGGAAAGGATCATCATGGACCTTATAAATAAAGATATTGGGGACCTACAGACACTGGATCCTACCCAGTTCGGCTTTGTTAAGGGCAGATCCTGCCTCTTAAACCTGGTTGATTTCTTTGAAACAGTCACCAAGGCCATTGACAAGGGGAAGGTGGTCCACACAGCCTACCTGGACCTCGCAAAAGCCTTCGATACAATACTCCACTCGGGCATTATAGATAAGCTCACCAGCTTAAATATAAACCCCTATGTCACTAGATGGGTTGCAAGCTGGCTCAAGGACAGAACCCACATGGTTAGAATAGCTGGAGCCATGTCAGACTCTAAACCAGTTACAAGTGGTGTCCCACAAGGCTCAATCTTGGGACCTCTCTTGTTCAGTATATATTTCCTGGAGGTACAGGCCAACATGGAAGGACTGTGGCTGACCAAGTTCGCAGATGACTGCAAACTGGGCGACATAATAGACTCTCCAGCTGACACAAGCATCCTCCAAAAGGGCTTCACAGAAACAGACAACTGGTGCCAGTGCCATGGCCTCAAGCTAAACACCAAAAAGTGTGTAGTCATCCCCTTTGGCAAAAACAAAGTGCCCACAAATTACCACAAGGGTGGTAATCCATTAAGTATAGAAGAAGTAATTAGGGACCTAGGGACCCAAGTTGATAGCAATCTCTCATTTGACAACCACATGGCCAAAGTGGTTAGAAAAGCATTTTATATAGCCCACCTAATCATGAAGGGATTCACATCTAGATCAGGGGAGGTCATCGTGCCTCTTTACTCATCCCTCATCAGGCCCATAATTGAGTACAATGCCCCTTTTGGGATGTACCTTACCAGACACCTGCAGCAACTGGAAAGACCCCAAAAGTACCTCACCAAGAGGATCAAGGGGCTCAAACAGATGCCGTATGCTGCCCGGTTAAAGAAACTCCAGCTCTACTCAGTGGCATACCGCCTGCTCAGAGGCGATCTGTGCCTGACGTATAAAGCCATGTCCAACCAGGAATTAATGGACATGCTGCACCTCAGAAAATCCAAATCCCATCGAGCTATGCGCTCGAGGGACTTAAACCTCAGCACTGAAATAAATAAGACATGCTGGAGAAACAGATTCATAACCCAGAGAATACCTTCACTCTGGAATAAAATCCCAGTCCAGGTTAGGCAGAGTCCCTCATTGACTCTCTTCAAGAGGAATCTTGATGAGTGGATGGGAGATCATAGGTTTACCCCGGGTATCACTTCTGTGTCACTGTTAGACAGAGGCACAGTATAATAACCTCGAAAAAGGGCATAGCAAAATTAATTTAAAATGGGTGGAGAAAGCCATACACACTCTGGCTAGGCTTATAAATGCCCTAGGGCAGATAACCTAGTATGAACCTATGAACCTATGATTTTAGAGAGTGTTCTTGTCATATTGCTAGTGGGATGTCACCAGGCAAGTGGCCCAGAAATAGTATCTCATGGAGCACCAAAGTCTGCAACTTATGCAAATACAACAGACAGTGCAGTCTGGCAGCATCCATACAGATTATGCCGGGCAGGCCAGTTCTTTCTTTATCTGCATATGATGCAACTGTATAATGTCTTTTATATTTAAAGCCAATATAGTCTGATGTTTGAATACAACATTATTATGGATATATAATTTATTATAACCTTGTACATACTTCTATTTATATTCTGATGGATGTATATTAAAAGTTTCACATAAAGGTTCACATATTACACTCTGCATTACATTTTTGCACTTTGATGTTACCCTATGATAGTGGGTACTTCACGCTTGCACTATTGCCTAATTGACTAATGGGTGGTTGTGACAGTACACAGGTATTTGAATGACTCCTACTTGCAAACATGTCCTGTGGAAAGATACTGCTGCAGGCAATGTGTTCTTGGCTACATTCCAATATGGCGCATGTAAAGTACTTGTGCTCCACTGTGTATAACACCCATACTCAGGATGGATGGTGTAAACCTTCAGTCATACACCACTGCACACTACTATACCATTTATGAACTGCATACAATTTTCAAAAACAGATTTTCAACAAAAACAATTATTTACATAAATCACCTTGGTAGACAATGGTGTACTACATTCATGAATCCCAGGACCTGACTATAGTTCAGTGGTTCTCATCACCATAAATTATAATATGATGTATGGACTTCCAGGCAAACCTCTCAACTGTCCAGATTTTTGCCTCATGTTTTTAGTCTGTTCTTCGTAAAATTTGAGGTTGCCTGGCAAATCATTGAGTATTGAAGTCACTAAATGACATACATTTGAGGTTCAGATTTCATATCCTTCAGAAAATGCATGTTAATACAAATCATTTTATTGTAGCAACTTCCTGAGTTTATAACAGCAAGATTTAAAATATGTCCCTGTTTAGCGGCCTTTCACCTTCCATTATTTTAGGCTCTGTCCAGATTTCTTGTGCTAAGAGGTTGAGAGGTATGCTTCCAGGACAATTCAGACTATTGAATACACCACTAATTGAGGAGGAGCATTGCACAGCACCATAACATACACACAAAAATAATAAAAAGGAGAGACATTACACACTACGACAGCTATCATAAAATAAAAGGAGAACTGGTTGCATAACAAGGAAATTGAATTGTCACTAATAGCCAATTGCCTAGTAGCTGCTTTCACTGCACTGCTTTGCAACAACAATCAATTTGGGTTTAAAGTTATTGCAGCATTTTTTACATTGTTACATTGTGGTTCTCCATTTAAAGCACAGACGATAATTTATTGGCTAAAATGTTTTGTGTGAAGTCAGTTAACATGTTTAGCACACAGATGAAGGGTGCTGTTACACTTCAATTGTTTAATATTACATACTTTTCTTTCTATATACAGTGCTTGCCAACTTCTCATTTATTTGCTTATTTTCTTTGTGAACAGCTGTAAATTTTTCTACCCAGTTTTTATTATTTCTTTTGGGTATATTGCACTCTATCAATATACAATGCTTTGGATGATTTACTGCTAACTGTACAATGCACATCTGTACCAGTTAATGTTGTTTCTTTGTAGCAACATTCGTATTCATGACCCCAGAAAGTCTTTCAGATCTTCTGGTTACTAAAGCCGTCAGATTCTAATACAGATACATGATCCTAGTTCTTTTTGTAAGTTCTAATAAATCCTGCCTGGGATTGCTGTGCAGGTCCTACATAGTGAAACAGACAAAGGTGTGGTTCATAAAACTATATGTCAGTTTCCTTAACTGCTGCTAGCCTGGGAGTCAGATGAACTAGTTGGAGAATCGAAATGCTATTTTGAAATACTATAGTACATAATTAACACATGGTACCCTCCACTGTGCAATGTCACACACACAGTTTTGCATGTGGCCATTTGCATATATACCATTCGTAAAATGCTTCTGAGGGTCTCTCCTGGGAATCGTGAAAGTTATGACACAACCTAACTCAGCCCATCTTCCCTATAAATGATGCAATCCCCAGAGGATGGGTGTTATTACCTGGGCAGCTTAGTTCCTACAACTCCTAGGGAAGACTCAACAAGATCCTTTGGGAAACAGTGAAGACAACTGAAGCCACTGTTAGGTGAACATTAACAATCGCTGAAACTTTTGCCTCCAGCTGGAGACACCATAGACACTGGTTCATATGTTCATATGTGTTTACTAGGCTAATGATCACACAAGGGCCTTTTTAAGGCTAGCCATGCATCCTAAATCTTTGAAACGTTCTGGTACATTTGATAAGTGTAAGCAGGGGCTTGGGATATGAAAATTTTTACAAGCAGGGGCTTGGGAGATGAACCACTGTGTCCATTAGAGACATAAATGCCAAACCAGGGATGAATTTCCTGTTCCCCATTCAATTGTCCAAGTTACATTTGAATTAGGTTAGGAAGGACCTATGCTTCACATGGATGGGGAGCCTGTTCCAGAGATGGGGTAGTCTCTGGGATACATATCTGTGTCTCTAGCAGGTCTTATTTATATCACAGGCAAGCTTTATTTCTGATTCTGTTTATTTTGTGGATATGGAGGAGGTCCATCAGAGTGGGGTCTGACAATCCCCTGTATGTCAGGCATAGATCTCCCCTCAACATTCTGAAGGAGACAGAATACAGGGATAGGACCTTGAGACGGTCTACAGAGGACATGTTACTTATGCCCTGTATTCTTTTAATGAGGAGCCTCTGTGGATGTTCCAATTATTGGATATGTCTGGTTTGGTACATACCAAAGGGGACATTGTACTCAATGATAGATCTGATGAATACCGAATACAGTGAACAATGACTTCCTTGGACCTAGATGCCATTCCTTTGTTTACAAGTTGCACAACATAGAATGATTTCCTCACTACTGTAGACACATGATGGTCAAAGGCTAGATTACTGTCTATGTGCATCCCTAAGTCCCTGACTACTGTGTCAAATCTAAGGAGTTGTTGTCAATATGATGTTACCACAGGTGGATGATTTCCCAAAGGATACTACTAGGCATTTTTTTGGCATTTAGTTTTAGTCCATGGCAATGACACCAGTTATTTGTCTGTGTCAGTCCTTCCTGCAGAACATTTGTATCAGGGTGTGGGATTCAATGACAGCTCCAAATATGCAATCACCTGCAAATTTAGTCAACCCGAGACTACTGACATTGGCCTTGATTTCACAGAAGTAAATGCCAAAAAGGACCGGTCTAAGGACCGATCCCAGAGTCCCTGAGAAACTCCATTTGTGATTGGCCTCTTTGTAGAAAAGGACTCCCCAATTCTAACATCCTGGGTCCTGTCTGTGAGCCAGTTGGCTATTCATCGGGTGACATACAGGTCTGTAGCTAATGTCTTGAGTTTGTCAACAATGCCCAAGTGGGGTATTCTGTCAAATGTCTTGGCCAGGTCAAGGTAGGCAGTGTGAACCTTTTTGCTCTCATCTATTACTTTGATGATCTTCTCAAAGAAGTCCACCAGGTTGAGTAGGCATGACATGCCCCTGACGAAACCAAATTGGGTTGGGTCCAGTGTCTGGAGGTTTACTATATCATTATTCATCATTTGCATGATAATTCTTTCCATGGTTTTGCATATAAGACTAGTGAGACTTATGGATCTGTAGTTTCCAGGGTCTGTAGATAACCCACCTTTGTTCAGAGAGATGAATGTTGCTGTTCTCAATTCATGAGGCATGACGCCTGCTTGCAGGCTACAGTTAAACAGCAATTCCAGAGGGCCTGATGGGTCACGTTTCATGCTATTTAGAAGGCATCGTATGATAATGTCTGGGCCCACTGATGCAGTGTTCTTGGCCTTAGACAGAGCATTAAGGACCTGTTCCCTAGTGATAGCAGGGGGAGTTATATTTGATGGCATTTCCTGAGGGAAGGTTGAGGAGGAGAGAGGAGTAAAGTTGGATCTGAATTTGCTGGTCAGTAGGTTTGCTATATCTTCTGGCTCAGTATAGATGGCTCCATTTACTATGAGTTTTGGACACAATTGTGTACTGCCTTTGAGGTTGCGGCCATAGCTAAAGAATGCTTTGTGGTGTCCTGGGAGGGCAAATTTACCTCAAATTTGGCTTTGGTAGACTTTGTCCTCTGCATTGTTTGTTTAGTTTGATGAATGATTTTATCCTGCTGTGTGCTGCACCTCCTAATTTTTGCCATGCTTTTCTTCCTTCTGTTATACAGCCTATTGATTTTGTGATTCCACCCAGATGGCTTCTTTTTTGAGTTAGTTCTGTACTTCTTCCTGGTGGGTATAGCTGCATATATGCAGCTATTAACTTTTTATCTATTTATTTATTTAACATTTGTTTACTGGGCAAGTCCGACTTGGAACAAAGCCAATTTTCAGTGGAGGCCTGGGGAGAAATGTTCTAGACGCATGTCTTTGTAACATTGGAGGAAACCGGAGTACCTGGAGAAAACCAACACGAATGCAGGGAGGACATGCAGACTCCACACAGAAGGCATTCCAGCCGAGAATCAAACTGGAGAACATCTTGCTGTGAGGTGACAATGCTACCGCTGCACCACTGCCCCGTCCATAAACATGCTTGTATAGGGTTTCTGTGAACAGTTCTGCATAGGCAACAGTGTTCTCAGGGTTTATGGGGGCTTGAAATTTTGCCACGTTACCACTTAATAGCAGGAAGTTAGCCTTGGAGTAGTTCCTGAATATTCCAGGGTTACCTAGGGGGTCCAGGTTTTATCTTTACTTCAAAGGAGACCATTTTGTGGTCTGACCTTACCAGGGAAGACATTACACTAGAGGGTGTGCTGCACTCTGCCATATTAATGTGGACCAGATCCAGTATGGTTGCACCCCAAGTTGGTGTACTGACCATCTGGTCCAGTGAATTTGTGTTTTTAAAATCCAGGAATCTCTGTGCCTGTACTTTTGGTGTTGTATGGGATTCCCAGTTAATAGGACTATCAGGTACGGCCGAGTCAAAGGGAGATCATGCCTGTTTAACCTGGTAGACTTCTTTGAGACAGTCACTAAGGCACTGGATGAGGGGAAATCTGTGCATACAGCCTACCTAGACTTAGCCAAGGCATTTGACACTATCACCCACTCAGGCATCATTGACAAACTCACCCGGCTAGATATCAACCCTTTTATTGTTAGATGGGTTACTAAATGGCTCAATGATAGAACCCACATAGTCAAAATAGGGGAATCCACCTCTAACATCCTCCTCCTCATCATTCTCCTTGTGGACATCCTACAAAAGGGCCTCACTGAGACAGATGCCTGGTGTCAAAACCATGGCCTCAAGCTCAATGCCAAAAAGTGCATTAATCATCCCTTTTGTTAAAAGCTCTGTACCCATGAACTACCACATAGGTGGTAGTCTACTTAACACCGAAAGTGTGATAAGAGACCTTGGGAAACAGGTGGATAGTAAGTAGTCTCTCCTTTGATAATCACATTGTCACAGTAGTCAGGAAATCCTTCTACGTGGTACACCTCATCACAAAAGGTTTCTCATCCAGGAAAAAAGAAGTCATTGTTCCCCTCTACTCATCACTCATTAGACCCATTATAGAGTACAACGTCCCTTTTGGTATGTACCTCACAAAGCATCTACAACAACTGGAAAGGCCACAGAAATACCTCACAAAGAGGATTACCGGCCTCAAACAGATGCCCTACGCAGACCTTCTTAAAAAATTCCAGCTTTACTCTGTTGCATATCACCCACTCAGAGGTGATCTCTGCCTAACATACAAAACTATGTCAAACCCAGAGCTGTTGGACATGCTACACTTAAAGAAATCCCAATCCCTCTAACTACACACTCTAGGGACCTAAACCTTGTCACCACAATAAACAGAACATGCCGGAGGGACAGATTTCTGTCCCAGAGACTTGCCATACTCTGGAACAAACTACCTATCTATATCAAACAAAGCTCCTCATTAGCACTCTTCAAGAAAAATCTTGATGACTGGATGGGAGATAGGAAATTCACCCCAGGGATCACTTCTGTGGCTCTGCTTGACAGGGGCACAGGAAAATAATTTTCTTGGGTGGCAAAAGCCAGGGTACCATTTGGCTAGGTTTATATAGGCCCTAGGGCCAATAGCCTAGTACCTACCTATGAACCAATGAACAGTACACCTGTAAATAGTAGTGTTCCACAGGGATCAGTCCTGGGACCTCAACTGTTTGGAATCCATTTCTTCGAAGTACAAGCAAAAACTAAAGGTCTGTGGCTGACAAAGTTTGCTGATGACTGCAGACTGGGAGCGGTCATAGAATCTCCAAATTATGTCAACATCCTGTAAGAGGTTCTTTCACAAACAATTAGTGCTAAAATCATGGCCTTAAACAATGCAAAAAAAAGTATTCTCATCCCTTTTGGTAAGGGCAATGTTCCTGCTAACTACCACATCAATAGCAACACCTTAAGTATGCACTCAGTGGTGAGAGACCTGGGAAAACAGGTTGATAGCAACCTTACCTTTGTGGTAAGAAGGGGATTCCGTGTTGCTCATCTCAGAAGTAAGGGCATTGCCTCCACAAAAAAAGAAATTATAACCTCCCTGTACTTTTCTCTCATCAGGCCACTAATTGAGTGGAATGCCCCTTTTGGTATGTACCTTTCCAAGCACCTGCAGCAACTGCAGAAACCACAAAGGTTCCTCACAAGGAAAATTCAATGTCTTCAGCATCTGTCCTAGGTGGATCTTCCGAAATCACTGTCACTTTATTCTGTTTCATACAAACTACTCAGAGGCGATCTCTGCCTTGCATACAAGGCAATCTCTGACCCTGCTTTATTGGAAATGCTGCATCTCCACAAGTCAAATGATACACGGGTTACTCGCTCTAAAGACCTTAACCTGGTATGAGACATTAATAGAACCTGCTAGAGGGATAGATTTGTTTCCAAGGTTACCACACCTTTGAAACAGACTCCCACTTCATGTCAGACAGAGCACCTCATTAGCCCTCTTAAAATGCAATCTGGATGACTGGAAGGGTAACTGTAAATTCACCCTCAGGGTTCAACCTGTGTCCCTCTTGGACAGGGCCAATAGGTTCTGATCGTGGAAATAAGGGTAGAACTTGGCTAGGCTTGTAAGGGCCCTAGGGCCATTAGCCTAGTAAATTTGTATGATCCTATGAGTAGTGGGGTTATTAAAGTGTCTCATGAATATAGTATTGGGTTGGATGGTGGCCCTGTAGTGGGGGAAAAAGTGGGGAACTGTATTTGGTGCTTGTGTGTGGGGAATTAGTAGCATATGACTACTGAGCCTTTTAATGTATTAGTTGCATCAACCACACATGTGCAATATTAACCGATAAATGTATCCCTTTTGTTTGGCATTTGTAGTTGTGTGTGTGTGTGTGTGTGTGTGTGTGTGTGTGTGTGTGTGTGTGTGTGTGTGTGTGTGTGTGTGTGTGTGTGTGTGTGCGCGCGCGCGCGCACTGGGGGGGGGGTCTGTAGAATAAACAGGAACCCCACTCAGCCTTCCTGAAGACATTGGAGGATATGAATGTATCACAAAATACCATCATACTGGGAGACTTCAACTACCCAAACATAGATTGGGTACATTATTCTAGCCCTAGCACCCTAGCCCAAAGGTTCCTGGAATTCATAAATTAAAATGCACTGGAACAACTAGTCACCTCTCCCACTAGGGGAGATAATATACTAGACCTGATCATCACAAACATGGGGACAAAATGCTCCACACCAGAGGTATACCTCTCACTAGTGAGATCTGACCACAAACTAATCACCCTGGATATACATATCCCACCTCCACCCCCAGCACAAAAGACCACAGTGAAAAACTTCTCAAAAGCAGACTTCACTCTTCTTAAGACTGAGATGGTATCCTTTAAGCCCACTGGGCCAGTGGATACCACATCCCACAATGCTGAATCCTTCACAAATGCTTTCTATGGACATCTCCAAGAATGCATGGATCATGCAATCCCAAATAAATCCAAGTCCCTCTCCACCAAAGGCAAGTGTCCTGTCTGGTGGACCTCAGCCATTAACAAATTGTATAACAAAAGAAGGAAGCTACTGCACGACAGAGCAAAATCCCATAAAGGGAAGACATCTCTGATCAACATTAGCAGAAAACTATGTTCTCTCATAAAAACATCCAAGGCCAACTTTGAGAGAAAAATCGCTAAGGACACTAAAGATAACCACAAAGCCTTCTTCAGCTATGTTAGAAACCTTGGCGGAAACCCTCAGATATGCTCCGAGTTAGTTCACAACGACAAAAAATACACTGAACCCACAGATATTGCCAACATTCTGGCTGATAGGTTCAGTGCAAATTTCTCCCCTCCCTCACTCCCAAAAGAAGAAATACTTATCCAAGCTGAATGTAATCTCCCTGTCATCTCAGATGTCCAAGTGAGAACCGCCCTCAACAAAGCTAAAAACACAGCATCAATGGGACCTGACGGTATCCCGGGTTGCATGCTACGTGAACTCCAAGAGGAGCTAAACCCGCACATAAAAATGCTATTTAACCTTAGCCTTACTACAGGATATGTACCTGAACACTGGCGTACAGCAACAGTGGTCCCACTCCACAAAGGGGGTACCTCTACAGACCCTGGGAACTACCACCCCATAAGCTTAACCAGCCTGGTCTGCAAAGCTATGGAAAGAATCACTATGGAACTTATAAACAGAGACATAGGGGACCTACAGACACTTGACCCAACCCAGATCGGCTTTGTAAAGGGCAGATCCTGCCTTTTGAACCTGGTTGACTTTTTCGAAACAGTCACTAGAGCCATTGATGAGGGCAAAGCAGTCCATACAGCCTACCTGGACTTGGCTAAGGCCTTCGACACAATACCCCACTCAGGCATCATAGATAAGCTCAACAGCTTAAGCGTAAACCCTTATGTCACTAGATGGGTTGCAAACTGGCTAAAGGACAGAACCCATAAAGTTAAAATCACTGGAGCAATGTCAGACTCAAAGCCAGTCACAAGTGGTGTCCCACAGGGATCTGTCCTGGGACCCCTCTTGTTCAGCATTTATTTCTCAGATGTTAAAGCAAACATGGGAGGGTTGTGGCTGACAAAGTTCGCAGATGACTGCAAACTAGGCGCCATAGTCGATACACCAGCGGACAAATACATCCTACAAAAAGGCCTAACAGAAACGGACAACTGGTGCCGGAGTCACGGCCTTAAACTAAATGCCAAAAAATGTATAGTCATCCCCTTTGGGAAAAACAAAGTACCCACAAATTATCACATAGACAGCAACCCAATGAGTACGGAAAAACTAATCAGAGACCTAGGGACCCAAGTCGACAGCAACCTCTCATTTGACACCCACTTTGCCAAAGTGGTTAGAAAAACATTCTACCTTGCACACCTCATCATGAAGGGATTCACATCCAGATCTAAGGATGTCATTGTACCCCCATACTCCTCCCTCGTCAGACCCAATGATTGAGTACAATGCCCCATTTGGTATGTACATCACCCGGCATTTGCAACAGCTGGAGAGACCACAAAAGTACCTCACCAAAAGGATCAAGGGTCTCCAACATATGTCTTATTCTGCCAGACTAAAGAAACTCCAGCTCTATTCAGTAGCATACCACCTGCTCAGACATACAAGGCCATGTCCAATCAGGATCTAATGGACATGCTCCACCTCAAAAAATCCAAATCCATCAGGACCATGAGAGCTAAAGACTTAAACCTCAGCACAAGTATGCATAGGACATGCTGGAGGGATAGATTCATAACCCAAAGGCTTCCCATGCTTTGGAACAAGATCCCAGTTCATGTTAGGCAGAGCCCTTCACTGACTCTCTTCAAGAGAAATCTTGATGAATGGATGAGAGATCGTAAGTTTACCCCAGGGGTCACATCTGTGTCACTGCTAGACAGGGACACAGTAAACTAATTATATTATATAAGGGGGCTTCATTGTGTCACTACTAGACAGAGGCACAGTATTCAAATCTATTCTGTGAATTTTTGTGCATTTTGTACCATTTCATGGGGTGGCGAAAGCCACATCACTATGGCTAGGCTTACAAATGCACCAGGGCAGATAGCCTAGTACTAAACTATGAAACTAGCCAATAAGATACTCCCATCAAACATAAGTGTGTCACATTAACAGAAAAAATAGGTCAGTTTTAATATAGAATTTCAGGTTTGCTCGCAGTCATTTTAAGGGTTTACATAATATTGGCATAAATACAATTCCAGGTTTATGCCCCCCACTACCCAGCTTGCCCACTAGACTGCTCACTGCTTGTCGGTTATGCAGATATCTCGCCTGAAGACCACAGATGCAGATTCAATTAAGGATTCACGCATGGACAAACACTACCACAGGTAGAAATAAACACCTACAGCATGATATGTATCGCCTCACAGCATGAATTTCTCCGGTTCGATTCTCAGCTGGGGTGCCTTCTGTGTGGCGTCTGCATGTCCTCCCTGCGGCCGCGTGGATTTCCTCCGGGAGCTCCGGTTTCCTCCCGCATACCAAAGACATGCATCAGATGAATTAGACACTTTGAGCGCTCCCTAGAAGCAAACGAGTGTTTGTGTGATTGAGTAGTACGGATGAACTACCGCGGCAGGTTAGCCAACCGGCAGTGTAATGATTGTCGCTGTTAAAGTGACACCCCGACTCCATGTCCAAACATGAGAAATAGGGTTGAGGATGGATGGAATTCAGATAGCTATACACGTGAAATATTTACACTACAATTAGCAAATCAAAATGAAGAGCAGATATACAGTCAGAAATTATAAACAACGCACACTTTTTAAATACATATCAGGTAAGAAATAGTTTATCTTCATGGCGAGACACAACGCACGACCCCTAAAATATTAGCTGAGGTACAATACATTTGTAAAATAATGACAGGTGATTTTGTAAGTTGCTTGTCTTCTTTGCAGCAAAAAATTAATCAGGCAGGCTGCTGTCAAACTCGGTTTCAACCATAGCTCTCATCTTCTTAGCACAAAAGAATCTGGACAAAGCCAAAAATAATGGGGAGATGCCTTAAAAATAGAGACCACTTTTAAATAATGTTCTTATAAACATAGAAAATTGCTATAATAAAGGTATTGTGTTACCGTGTATTTTCTGAAGGATACTATGAAGTCTGAAACTTAGATATTTAAATCATTTATTCCTCACTGATAAAAAAATCCAATAAAAAAATCACAGATTTTATGAGGAACTGACCAAAAATATTAGGCAAAAATCTGGATGTTTTGTGAAAATATGTACAATTTAAGCGATATGAGAGTCGAAGGACAGTAGGATTCCCATACTGTACCCGGTAAGCATTATTCGGTAAAACACCTTACCGTACCTCTCTTTGTCTTAGAGCAAGAAGAAATCTGGACATTTTTTAAATATTGATCTTACAAACTTAGAAAGTAAATAGAATAATGGGTATCTCATTAGTTTACCACTAATGTGCCAGAAAACCAGAATTTTATGAAAAACGGACCAAAATGTGACACAAAAAATCTGAACATTCTGAGATAGGACCATAAAACCAAACCGTAGTTGCCACTGGGAGCTGAAGTAGGTTTGGGATTGAATATATACAGAATGGTGAAAAGAAAAAGGACACAGTGGGTGGGAATGTGAGTGACGTGGAAAGTGGGCGTGACTTTGGACAGCTATGCTGCGGACCTGAATTTTAAACGCTGGGATTGTCCCTTTAACAGCTTCTTACTGTTCTTACATGGTGTCTGCTGACCTCTGTTAATGCTTTAGTGCGAGACTAGTGTTTAACAATGGTGAGGTGTACCTAACAAAAGCTTGCTAAACACTTTTCTGAAATCATTAAGATGCTTAACAACCCTGTAATTAACATTCCAGGGTGTGATTGTAGTATTCCAGGCACTAAATTCTATTACTGTCAGAATAGATGTTCCTTACTAGAAAGTCTGCAAAGCAGAAGATTATTAAGAAACTGTTTATTCATAAATGAAATAGAATGTATCTGCAGTCATCCCTGCCCTTTCTAGTTGTTAGTTTACTGTTTGCTCTGGCAGAGCAAGCTGTTATTGTTAACAGGCATTGGTATTAATAACCACATTCTTTAATTTTGTTAAAAGTAATAACATCAGTTTGCAAGGATGAATGTGGTTAACTTTTTCTACCGACTGTACGAGTAAAGTTATAACAAGAAATGCACGTGTGTGTGTGCGTGCGTGTGTGTGTGTGTGTGTGTGTGTGTGTGTGTGTGTGTGTGTGTGTGTGTGTACTTGTGTACATGTGTGTGTTTGTGTGTGTGCCCTATAAAAACAGACCAACACCAGTAAATTGCAACAGATACAGTGCAAATTACATCAGAACATGGGCATAGCTAATCATACATCATGTAAGCGACTGTGTACAATTCAGTTTTTAGGGGAACATATTTTGCCCAGAACCATAGCACCAAATGTGCCAGTTTCAAACAAATAAAGGAAACTAAAAGTGTAAAAGTGAGATAGCAAGAAAGATTAATGTATGCCAGTTGTATTAATAGTTGCTCAATTAAAGGTTGTAATAACATTATTATATGCACTGCGTATGTATGTCCATAATTAAGAAGGATATATGTATACCTTTGACAACAGAGATAGCATGCTGGCATGCTACTGAAGGAGCAAGTGTCTGGAAGATAGTATACAATTAAAAAAAATAATAATAATATGGAGTCATTTGAGAAGCTGAAAAGCTGAAGAACTGTAGATGGGCCCTAGGGCACTCATGCGGCATTCATGGTGTATTTACCTCATGTCTAGTTTATGTGAGTGGAATGTACCACAGTAATCACAGAAACTAAAAAAAAAAAGACTTAGAAATGTTGCTCAAGGCCAGACATTTAATGGTTTAATAAGTAATAATAGCTTTTCTGAAAATGCTGAGTACATCTTATGATTCTGTTTCAGTCCTCTTCCTCACTCTGTATACAAGAAGGCACTGTGGAACTGATGTTTTTAGTATCTGTCTGTAGGGCAGTGGTGGACTGAGAGGCTGCAAAGGGGCTTATATATAGAGAGTGTTGAACTGCACTAATCCAGTGAATGGAGCTGCTACTCTGCTGGCATAAATGGACGAAGTGCTGACTATTGCTCAGTTGACCCAAGTTTGATCAGTGGCTCAGGTATCTGATGGAGTGGCAGGAAAGAGTGGGTGGTTCCATGGGGATCTGTGATGATCCTGTTGGAGGCTGGGGGTGTTATACTAGGAAGTGTAGGCCAAAGGGGTGAACAGGATGGTGATAAGACCGAGCTGCTGCAGAGGTGGGGTGATACAACACACATCCCCATTGCACGTCAACACCTTGGTTGTACTACTGGCAACTAAGGAAGATGAAAGAAACAGGACAGGGCATGAAAATGAGACACCCAAATTGGATCTGAATAGCCAGACCTCCCCAGGACACCCCTAAGTTCTGCATTAGCCCCAGTCCTACCAGAGGTAGTCAGGGCAGTAAAGGAGGGTGGCTGACAAACCTTGCAATTGGCATGGGGCACTGGATAGAGAGCAGTACAACAATGCAGGAGGGAGAAAATAATCCATAAAACACATGGTGCAGATGGACATACAAAGGTGATGAAGCACTCCTGATATTCCTGTGGGAAGAGAACAGATGCTACAAAGCCAGATAGAGTCAAATGGCAAAAACGATTAGGGATAGGGTAAAAGTTCATACTGAAAATAAAGTATTTATGAAAATAATGTCAAGTTTAGTGAAAACTGCCAAACTCCTGGAAAGAGATGCCACTATGTGTCACTTCTCTACTTCAAATGCATGGGAAAGCAGCAGAGAGCTGATAACAGCTGCAGCATTTGGCAACACAGAAAGCTTTGCCATATTGACATGCTGTATTCTGTTCACTTAACACTAATGCATACAAGACGGAGACCAATTATACCACTTACCATAACACTGCTAAATCCATTAATAACTGTATTTCTGGAAAAGCTATCTACAATTTGTAGTTTTTGTTGAAAGAATTCCTTGATTGTTTATTAACATAAAACCATCCAGTCTCAAATGGAAGAATATAATAACATTTGCACATATATGCTGTAAATACTTAGCTGTATGAAGATCAGTAACTGTATAACAGGGTCCAGTTCAGCAGTATGACATAAAAGCACATGAAATGAATGTCTAAACATGCCTCTTCAAAGACAGGTATGGATAGCATTAAGTGTTTATGGTAATTCTGTTACTTGGTGAGTCATGCTTAGGTGTGGTAGTTATTTCTAAGTTTGTCATGAAACATTCCTCACTGATTTGGAGATTTACACCAGCAAAACAAACATGAAAAACAAGTTTTGCAAGCAAGGGAACACTCTGCATTGAAACATCAATCAGCAGTTACAGAAAACTGACATCTGGAAAAGCAGCCATGTTATTCAGGTTCAAAAACTTCTTGGAGACCGAGTAACCTATCAACATCTTAATTATAATTGACTAATGCATCATTTTAATGAAACATAATTGAGTAATTCAGCTACAGAATGCTATGTATTTCTAATGTATTATTTAAATAAATTAGTTAAAAACTTTCTCTGAAACAACCAAAGTTTATTTTTATGTTTTTATGAAACAAAATAAAAACCTAAAACATTTGTTGCCCTACAGATTAAGAGTACTGCTTCAGTATTTATCATTTTTCCTTTTCTATAGCATCAGACTTCATGTAACATTTTCAGGATTAGTCTTTCTAATTTTTTGGCCTATTTCTTATCTGCAAATAGACTAGCAAAATGTATATGCATATCCATATGCAGAAGCAGACCATTTACGGAGAGACTTATTTTATTCATCTCCATGCTTGCAGCTTACTCCCTACTGTAAAGCTAATACATCAATTTATCAGGCAATGAATAGAATCAGAGATCATGGTCCTGCTGTTAAATGTTCATGTAAATTTTATAGTGGCATGTCAGGCAATACGAAATAACCTGAGAAGTGTATTAGGAATCCACATGCTCTTATAACTGCTGCTTTTCCTTCTGATTCCACCATGATAACTGACGGGAATTTCAACAGCGATGCACTAAGGATACAAGTTACATAGGTTCATAGGTAGGTTCATAGGTAGGTACTAGGCTATTGGCCCTGGGGCCTATACAAGCCCAGCCCAAAAGGTACGCTGGCTTTTGCCACCCAAGAAAATTATTTTCCTGTGCCACTGTCGAGCAGAGCCACAGAGGTGATCCCCAGGGTGAATTTCCTATTTCCCATCCAGTCATCAAGATTTTTCTTGAACAGTGCTAATGAGGAGCTTTGTTTGATATAGATAGGTAGTTTGTTCCAGAGTATGGGAAGTCTCTGGGACAGGAATCTATCCCTCCGGCATGTTCTGTTTATTGTGGTGACAAGGTTTAGGTCCCTAGAGCATGTAGCTCAGAGGGATTGGGATTTCTTTAAGTGCAGCATGTCTAACAGCTCTAGGTTTGACATAGCTTTGTATGTTAGGCAGAGATCGCCTCTAAGTAGGCGATATGCAATGGAGTACAGCTGGAGTTTTCTGAGACAGTCTGCGTAGGGCATCTGTTTGAGGCCAGTAATCCTCTTACTGAGGTATTTCTGCGGCCTTTCCAGTTGTTGTAGATGTCTTGTGAGGTACATACCAAAAGGGGCATTGTACTCTATAATGGGTCTAATGAGTGATGAATAGAGGGGAACAATGACCTCTTTTTTTCTGGATGAGAGACCTTTTGTGATGAGGTGTGCCACATAGAAGGATTTCCTGACTACTGTGGGGATGTGATTATCAAAGGAGAGATTACTGTCCACCTGTGTCCCAAGGTCTCTTATCACATTTTTGGTGTTAAGTATACTACCACCTATGTTGTAGTTCATGGGTACAGAGTTTTTACCAAAGGGAATGACAATGCACTTTTTGACATTGAGCTTGAGGCCATGGCTTTGACACCAGGCATCTGTCTCAATGAGGCCCTTTTGTAGGATGTCCACATCATTAGGAGTTTCGATTATGGCTCCTAGTTTGCAGTCATCTGAACTTAATAAAGACCTTCTGTGTTAACCTGTACTTCAGAGAAGTATATACCAAATAGGAGAGGACCCAGGACTGAACCCTGTGGTACTCCACTTGTCACTGGTCTGAAGTCAGATTTGGAGTCTGCTAATTTCACAGTGTGGGTTCTGTCAGTGAGCCAGTTGGCAACCCATCTTGTGACATAGGGATTTATACATAGTTTAGTGAGTTTATCTATAATTCCAGAGTGGGGGATAGTGTCAAAAGCCTTGGCAAGATCTAGATAGGCTGTGTGAACCACCTTACCCATGTCTATGGCTTTGGTGACTGCTTCAAAGAAGTCTTTCAAGTTTAGGAGACACGATCTGCCTTTTACAAACCCGAACTGGGTGAGATCCAGAGTTTGGAGATTACCAATGTCTTTGTTTATAAGTTCCATGATGATACGTTCCATGGCTTTGCAGACCAGGCTCATCAGTCTAATGGGGAGGTAGTTCCCAGGGTCCGTGGTGGCTCCCCCCTTGTGGAGTGGGATAACCATTGCTGTGCACCATTCACAGGCACAAAGCCTGAGGTGAGGCTATGATTGAACATGGTACTTAGGTGGGGTGCCAGTTCGTTCTGTAGTTCATGTAGAATGCAGCCTGGGATGTTGTCTGGTCTCATGGATGCTGTGTTCTTGGCTTTGGAGAGTGTGGTTTTTACCTGTGCAGCCGTGATTACAAGAACTTTGCATTCTTCCAGTATAGAGATGGGCTCTTTAGGGGGTGAGAGGGGTGTAAAGTTAGCACTGAACCTATCTGCCAGGATGTTGGCAATATCAGTTGGGTCTGTATATTTAGTGCCATTGTGCTGTAACTCAGAGCAGATCTGAGTGTTGACATTGAGATTCTTGACATAGCTATAGAATGTTTTGTGGTTGTCTATAGAATCAGTGGTGATTTTGTTTTCGTAACTAGCTTTGGAGGATTTTATCAGGGATTGCAGCTTCTTACTGAGGCTGACCAGGGAGCTCCTCCACTCATGGGATTTTACTCTCTTTTGCAGAAGTTTCTTCCTTCTGTTGTACAGTTTGTTTATGGCAGGGGACCACCAGATCGGCTTCCTTTTTTTGGAGGATAGCGTCTTGGTTCTGTTTGGGATAGCATGATCCATGCACTCATGTAAGTACTTATAAAGTGCAATAGTGTAGGATTCAGTAGTCGTAACTGTATTGTCCATCTGTATGGGTGTCATGAAGTTCACCACTTCTGTTTTAAGAAGCATGAAGTTAGCTTTGGAGAAATTTTTTACCATGGTTTCCTTAGTGGGGGGTGGAGGCAGGATGTGGATATCTAGGGTAATTAGCTTATGGTCGGATCGGACCAATGAGGCATTGACTTCAGGTGTGGAACACCGGTCACTCATATTGGTAATGATTAGATCTAGGATATTGTTGCCCCTGGTGGGGGGTGTGGATAAGGTGATCCAGGGCATTGGAGTTTATGAATTCCAGAAAGCGTTGAGTGAAGGAGTTGGCATTTGAGTAGTTTTCCCAGTTAATGGTGGGGTAGTTGAAATCGCCCATTATTAGGGTGTTTGGTTGAACTCTAATATTTTCCAGTACATCAAGAAAAGAGGAGTGGGAATCCTGGGGCTTGGTGGGTGATCTGTTTGGATTGTAGTTTTGCCCAGCGTTACAGTGACCTAATTACAGTATCTGCTTTGTTACACTGCCACCCAAGTACTGTTGTCACACAGTCTGAAGTGTAATGCTCTCCAGAAACCTAGATTAGCAGCATCAACAAAAACCACCTCCACTGCTGTACCATAGTATGATCCAAAATTTGTAACTCATATCTCTTTGTGACCTCTCTGTTTCTGTTTTACTTACATTATGTACTTTGTAAATTCCTGTAAAATGTCAATGTGTCAGGGTCTTGGCTGAAAAGTGTGTTTGGACCAGCCAGCCTACTTGATTAAATAAGTAAAAATAAAATAAAAATAAATAAATAAAAATATGTGTCACTAATGGTAAAGGTTCATAGGTTCATAGGTAGGTACTAGGCTATCGGCCCAAGGACCTACATAAGCCTAGCCAGCAAGGTTTCATAGCTTATGCCACCCAAGAAAGTTATTTTCCTATGCCACTGTCTGGCAGAGACACAGAAGTGATCCCCGGGGTGAATCTCCTATTTCCCATCCACTCATCAAGATTTTTCTTGAAGAGTGCTAATGAAGAACTTTGCTTGACATAGATGGGTAGCTTGTTCCAGAGTATAGGAAGTCTCTGGGACAGGAATCTATCCCTCCAGCATGTCCTGTTTATTGTGGTGACAAGGTTTAGGTCCCTAGAGCATGTATCTCAGAGGGATTGGGATTTCTTTAGGTGTAGCATGTCCAACAGCTCTGGGTTTGACATAGCTTTATATGTTAGGCAGAGATCATCTCTGAGTAGGCGATATGCTACGGAGTAAAGCTGGAGTTTTTTGAGGTGGACAGTGTAGGGCATTTGTTTGAGGCCAGTAATCCTCTTTGTGAGGTACTTCTGTGGCCTTTCCAGCTGCTGCAGATGTCTTGTGAGGTACATTCCAAAAGGGGAGTTGGACTCTATAATGGGTCTAATGAGTGACGAGTAGAGGGGAACAATGACCTCTTTTTTCCTGGATGAGAACCCTTTTATGATGAGGTGTGCCACATAGAAGGACTTCCTAACTACTGTGGTGATGTGACTATCAAGGGAGAGACTACTGTCCACCTGGGTCCCAAGGTCTCCTATCACACATTCAGTGTTAAGTAGATTGCTGCCTATGTGGTAGTTCATGGGTACAGAGTTTTTACCAAAGGGGATGACACTGCACTTTTTGGCACTGAGGTTGAGGCCATGGCTCTGACACCAAGCAACTGTCTCAGTGAGGCCCTTCTGTATGATGTCCACATCATTTGGGGACTTGACTATGGCTCCTAGTTTGCAGTCATCTGTGAACTTCATTAGCCAGAGGCCTTCTGTGTTAGCCTGTACTTCAGAGAAGTAGATACCAAACAGAAGACGTCCCAGGATGGAACCCTGTGGTACTCCACTTGTCACTGCTTTGAGGTCATATTTGGGTCTTCAACTTTTACAGTGTGGGTTCTGTCAGTGAGCCAGTTGGCAACCCATCTTGTGACATAGGGATTTATACCTAGTTTACTGAGTTTAGCTATAATTCCAGAATGGGGGATGGTGTTGAAAGCCTTTACGAGGATAGGCTGTGTAAACCACTTTACTCTCACCCACGGCTTTGGTGACTGCCTCAAAGAAGTCGATCAGGTTCAGGAGGCATGATCTGCCTTTTACAAACCCGAACTGGGTGCGATCCAGTGTTTGGAGGTTACCAATGTCTTTATTTATGAGTTCCATGATGATACGTTCCATGGACTTGCAGTCCAGGCTCGTCAGGCTAATAGGTTGATACTTCCCAGGATGAGTGGTGGCTTCCCCTTTGTGAAGTGGGATAACTGTTGCTGTGCGCCATTCAGTGGGCACAAAGCCTGATGCGAGGCTATTATTGAACATGGTGTTTAAGTGGGGAGCCAGTTTGTTCTGAAGTTCGTGTAAAAAGCAGCCTGGGATGATGTCCAGTCCCACGGATACTGTGTTTTTGGCTTTATTGAGTGCAGCCTTTACCTGTGTAGTTGTGATTACAGGGACTCTGCATTCTTCCTGTATAGATATGGGCCCTTTAGGGGGGTGAGGGGGGGTAAAGTTAGCACTGAACCTATCTGCCAGGATGTTGGCAGTATCAGTTGGTTCTGTAATTTTCATGCCTTTGTGCTGTAACTCAGAGCAGATCTGGGTGTTGGCATCTAGATTCTTGACATAGCTATAGAATGCTTTGTGGTTGTCCTTGGATATAGTGGTGATTTTGTTTTCATAGCTAGCTTTGGAGGATCTTATAAGGGATCTCAGCTTCTTACTGAGGCTGACCAGGGAGCTCCTCCACTCATGGGATTTTACTCTCTTTTGCAACAGTTTCTTCCTTCTGTTGTACAGTTTGTTTATGGCAGAGGACCACCAGATTGGCTTCCTTTTTTTGGAGGATTGCATCTTGATTCTGTTTGGGATAGCACAATACATGCATTCGTGTAAGTGCTTATAGAGTGCATTTGTGTAGGATCCAGCAGTTGTAACTGTATTGTCCATCTGCATGGGTGTCATGAAGTTCACCACTTCTGTCTTAAGAAGCATGAAGTTGTCTTTGGAGAAATGTTTTACCGTGGTTTCCTTAATGGGGGATGGGGCAGGATGTGGATATCTAGGTTGATATGGTCGGATTGGACCAACGAGGAGTTGACTTCAGGTTTGGAACACCGGTCACTCATGTTGGTAATGACTAGATCTAGGGTATTGTTGCCTCTGGTGGGGGTGTGGATAAGTTGATCTAGGGCATTGGAGTTTATGAATTCCAGAAAGCATTGAGCTAAGGAGTTGGTACACGAGCAGTTTTGCCCAGAGTTAGTTGCACTAGGATAACCTTGGATGCATTATGCTGACCAACTAACCTGGAGATGTGGATATCCTTAATGAATATGGACACACCTCCGCCTTTGGTGTTTCGGTCCAGGTTACATGGTCGAAAAGTGTGGTATGAGTTATAGCCTGGTAGTGCAGGGGTGCTCTCTGGAGCCTTGAACCAGGTCTCAGTCACTGCACAGATATCGATGTTCTCCATTTTAAGGAGTGCCTCGAGTGAGCGCATTTTGAGATTTAGACTTCTAGCATTGAGTGCTGTTGGAAAAGTTACACTCATGTGACAAAGAGCTCTCATCTCAAATGCTGGAAATAATGGCAGAGGAAAGGGGCTCACCTTTCTCTCTGTTGGCTGCTATTCCTCTCAGATTGATTGTTGATGTTGAAGGAGATGAACTGAGCTGTAGTGGTCTTCTATTGCCATGCCAGCATCATCTATCAATACCTGTTATTTCTACCTAAAGATAACTCAGACAATGTGGGGGGGGGATTTAGAATGAGTGTAGTACTTTTCCCTTTATCGACCCCTGCCAAAAAACAATATAGGTTCAAGTACCATGTATGTACTGCATCCAAGAGTGGTTGATAGTACCTAAATATCTTTCTTCTTGAGTACCACCAATGCACCATTTCCTTGGTTAATGATAAGACCACATTGAGTAATGTGCTCCCCAATCTGAAGGAAAGCCCACAATAACAGTTTGCATTATGTCTTTAATCTGAAACCTTTTAATGACTCTGATTGAAAAGTGAATTTTATTTTTTAATCTATGTTAAAGTATCCTGCCCCTAATTGTTGACCATAATTTCACCAAGCTGATAATTAGCTCAGCTCTATCCCCACACATTACAAATAGTTGCCATTCTGATCTGCACTGTTTTAACTGTTTATATGTATAT